>NC_136498.1:100910517-101003017 GCF_053919585.1 Euprymna scolopes
TCCAAATTTGAAATTTTATCATTGCGTAGCTATTTCCTGATAAATGCCATATGTTTTCGATAGGATTGACGTCTGGAAATTGTGCAGGCTAATCGAAACACGGAATATAATGCTCTTCAATGAACCTCTTGACATTGCCAGCTCTGTGAATGGGAACATTATCCTACATAAAGATGAGATTATCATCCAAATCCCGGCCAAAGTAGGGTAGAAAATGCTCGGTCAACATATTAATGTACTTGGTCAAATTAATTCGACCTTGCAAGCAACCTATAGGACCTGGACTATTGTCACTTATAACACCACTCACCAAAACTGAACCTCAACCTCCTTGCAGCGTTGGAACTGTGCACCTAGGATTAAATTTTTCGACCTTCCGTCGGCGGGCGTACTTTCTACTTTTTTTTTAATTTGCTCCAGTCGAAGTTCTCTGAAATCAAGGAGTCCACTATCTGGAGCTGACACTTGAACTCTATATGAGACACATAGATATTCGAATGTTACAGGTCTCCTTTATATCTCAAACACTAAGTTTGTGAAGAATTTGAAAACATATTTTCTTCTCCCCAATTAACCATTTTCACATGTTGTAGTATATATTTGGTTTTACTGGATTCAGAATAAGAATTTATCTAGTCGGATGGAGTATCCATCTGCTATTACTTGAGGTAACATCACTTGGAGAAGGTGCCTCATAAAAGCTTATGTAAGTTAGCCGAAGTGAGATCTTATTTTGGGCAGCGAATACTATGTGATTTTGAATATTTGGTCAGGGTTTACTTCTAGGGAAAAGTATCCTCATGCCAGGTTGTTCTGACAAACCCCTGTACAGAGAAACGTTACACTCGAGGATAGTGTCTAATAGGCATTCAAGTGCTAACTGCCTCTGTTCGTGATCAAATATATTGTTTTTTTCTCCTACGTTCGTATATCGCCGGTGTCATCTGCGCGACATCTTTTTAACTGGGTTTTTGAACCGTCGGATATTATATGAGGTATATAAGCTCTAACACCATATAGATTGCGTCACTCACTACTATTTTAGTGTGTGAGAAGATCCGTTGAGAAACCCGCGCATACAGGAATCTGATTTGTCTTTTTGTCACATATACGGTAGGGGCTGCCCAATCACTGGTGCTGACTTTTGATAGTATTTCGGCCTTTTGTAGCGGATCCAGTTCCTTATCAATTTTCTCAGTTGCCCTAAACGGAACGTTTCGTTAATTCTTGAAAGCGGGTAGAAGGCTTTCCTTTAGTTCGAATTTGGCTATAGCTTTGGTACATCTTCCGACACCCGATGAGAAAACTTCTGGAAAATTTTCCTTTTACTCATCCTCCAGTTGTTGTGCCCCTGTAGATGAGTTTTCTACATGATGGCAGAATTTGTTCATCGGTTTGTCCCACAATTCAAATCGTTTCATCGAATGCGTTTTGAAGAGGTTTTCGGATGTCTTACGCATATAGACTTTCACTTTTTTGGTAATGCCATTTAACGTCACGGGGAGTGTCATTTCTTAAAATTTTACATTATTGCCTGTGAGTTCTTGAGATGACTTATTCGTCTTACGCATGGTTGGTTTCTTTAACGTTTTCCATGTCTGTAGGTTTATAATGGACAGTTCTAAACCAGAGTTCGAGCTATAATCCCATTAATTAGTTGAGGACATTGACAATGACGTATTTTCACCGGTTCTTCTTGACTTTTCTGTCGAACCTTGTTTGTTGAACCCTGTGGTTTTTGTTCCTGTTGCAATGCATCGCATTGTGGCATTTCCTTTCACGCTCATTGCATATTTTGTTTTTGTAAAAACATCTAACGGGCCAATATTCTCCACCACAATGGTTGCACGGCCTTGTAGACGAATCCGGTTTGGAAACTGGATGGCCTAACTTTGGTTGTGCTTGGTTTTTTTCGTTTGTTTGTTTTTTTCCTATGAGAGTAATCCTTTGGTCTGAAACTAGTCCTTCGTACGCATGACGCGCCTGATTCCTCGATGTTTCGTGAGTCGTTCTTTACACTAACTACACGTTGGCAATCCTCGGCTAACTTCTGGAGAGCGAGACCTTGTTCATTCTCTAGTCTAGATAGGATTTGTTGCCTTTTATCTGCGTTTTTTTTTCTGAGACGAGACCCTATGAAAAAATATAACATTTGAAATCATCCGCTGATAATTCAGCTTGTCAAAAATCGTCACAGTGTTTGGTAACAAGAGATGAGAAGGTAAGCTAGTCTTCGTCGTCGCGTTTTGCTAGGTTGAAACACTTCCATCTCTTATGAAAAAGCGTCTTGTTTGGGCTGAAAAGTTCAGATAAGAGCTCGATCGCTTAGGAGAATTCCAGCTCGTTCGTATTTCTGGGTATAAGATAGTGAACGAACTTATTGTGTTCTGTTGTCCCTATCTCTCGTAGATGTACGCAGATATTTTTCGCATTGCTCCACTTTTGACAGTCAACAGTGAATAAATCCTCGTATGTCCTATAAAAAGCGTCAAACGTCATATGCTGCTCGGGTAAGTAGTTAAATGTATTGATAGAATTCCATATGGGGTTTTGAGAAAATGCATCACTGTGCTTAGCCTTATTCAACAGTTTTTAAAAGAAAAAAATTCTCGTGTCTCTTCTGTTGAAGTAGTAATTTTTCGTTTTGTTCATTCCGTTGAAATAGCAATTTCTTGTCTTTTTCCTTCTTTTTAAGTAACAATTTCTCGTCTTGATCCTTCCGTGTCAAAAGCAATTTCTCCTCCAACATATTGTGTCGCTGTATTTGCTGTTAAATTTGGTCTTTCAGGCTTTCCCTCAGCTTTTGTTGTTGATCCATCTGGGCTTTTAGTAATTGGGAAATTATGGTCTTAAAGTCTTCCATAATGAATATCCTTTCCATGCGGGCGACAAAAAATCTTTTCTCTGAGACTGGGCAAAGAAAATCGAAGAAGAGAAAAAAGACATTTCTTTTATTTTTTTTCTTGTGTGTGTAAACAAGGGAGGAAGGATTTGTTCCTAAAATTTACTACAAAAAATGTCATTCTTAGCAAAAAAATGGCATTCTTAGCAAAAAAAAAAAAATGGCATTCTTACCAAAAAATGCCATTCTTAGCAAAAAATGACATTCTTAGCAAAAAATGGCATTCTTAGCAAAAAAATGGTATTCTTAGCCCAAAAATGGCATTCTTAGCAAAAAATAACATTCTTAGCAAAAAATAGCATTCTTAGCAAGAAAAACATCATGTCAACGTTTCAATAAAATAAAAATATTTTATTCCAATCACAGTCAGAAAAAGCAACAACAAAAAAAAATAATTAAAAAGTATTCAAAACTCGAAACCAAACAACAACAAAACATTGAATAATTCAGTGTTCTCAGTTCATAGAATAAAATGTTTTTCAACGAACGTTAAAAGTAAAAAAAAATTCAATTATTTAAATATTTAGAGTTAATTTAGTTTTTCAGTTCATAGAATACAATTTTTTCCAACAAACGTTAGAAGTGAAAAAATATTCGCAATTTAAATATTTCAGAATCACTTATCCCAGTCAGTTGCGAACACGTGTTGAATTCGGTCAACGTTTTAACAACGTTTTGTTTTCTTTTTTTGCAAAAAAGGACAGTTTTTTTATTTCTAGCTGAAAATTATATTATGTATACTATGCATATTATTATACTAGTGATAATACAATAAGTGTAGAAGTATTAAATATATTATTTCAGAAAAACTTTATTTATGAAAATGTAAAAATTGAACATTTACTTTTGTTTTATTATCTTATTAGCAGGCCACTCGTAAAATACGCTTAAACATAATATTTTGATTGATGCAGATTGTGTATTTATTATTATATTATATTGGACCCAATGTATAGTAATGATTTACAAATAAATATAAAATTGACTCCACCACTGAGAATCGAAACTAAAAGGTTTAGCTTACGATTTACTTTTTTCTTTGACGTTAATGCCTGAGTTATGAAAACATGTTTACTGCAAGGCTAAATATTAAAACATGAACCGATAGCTATTTTTACGCATGCATTCGTAATGCCGTCGTCCGATTTTCACATGCAAATTCCTTTGTTTTTTAATTTTTTGCATCTTTGAACCTATTTTCCCCGGCTAAAACCCAACTATAAAGTTTTGCGTTGGTTCGAATACCCTATAAATTAAGTTTCATGTCCGAAGACCAAAAATTCTAAAAATTTAGTAGGCTAAACTTGTTAGACAAATATATATATACGCATACATAAATATATGTATAGAAAGAGGTTTGTGTTTACTATAAAGTTTTTGCGCAAATATTATGCAAGTATAAATCATGTAAAATATTTGCATGAATATAATTACACGTAACAGTTAACTAAAGATTATCATCCCGTGAGGAAACTGAAAAAAAAACTAATAGGGAATTAATTAAAATGAACGTTTAAAAGAATATGCAAATTAGCTAGATCTTTTGCAGATGAATGCAATTCCATGACCTATATATAACAAAGTTGTATTTTCTTTTTAAATAAATAGAAAAAAGGCTTTTTAATATAAATATCAATAAACAAAATAAAATATAAAAGTATAGATAATACAAGAAGTGATCTTTTTTCGTGATAACACAAGAAGTGTTAAAACTAAAGTAATTTTTGGAAATAAATATATGGTTGTGTTTTTCATGCCATGCTTCCATACCGTTTCATAATCAACCGTATCCATTTCCGGTAGCTTGATTTTTCCGAGCACTGATTTTGGAGATAAGTTTTTTCTTACTCCAATTTACATACGGCCTTTCGCAATTTTTAACATTATGCTTTACTTTGAAACATTTAAAACGCACTACCTTCTATAACACTCTTCCACCGCCGCCGCCTTTGTTGTCGTCGAAAACCACCATTGATTACAGGCATACATTCAGATTACAAAAAAAAAGAAGAAAAAAAAAGAATTGGTGAACCCGAACAATGCTCTCCCTACAATTTACTTTTATATTTTTCACTTATTCGTATTTTTTCAAGCGATTATCAGGCTTAAATTTGTAATTATGTGGTTATACCACAGTGAACGCCCACATGTTTTCCACCCCATTGTTAACGCTGGAATTTAGAATTTTCCTTTTCAATTTTTCGCAAATTTCTACATCGCTTATCATAGATTACATGCTTAGCTTTCACATTACCAAGATACTTTGGAAAACAAAAACATTTAACGGCCAGGGGCAGCATTAACATCTGACTTGACAAAAAGTGTGTGTTCCATTTATTAGAACGTTATCATTACAAATTGATCCCCGTCTATTACAGTCATAAGAAATACTATCTTAAATTTCTTTTTTAATCTGAAAATTAAGTCTGTACTCGATAATAATCACCGGAAAAGATTACAACAAAGTGAAAAGTTAAATTTTAAAGGCTACAGACATCATTGTTCCGGTCCGACGCAGTGTTGTATTGGTTGTTTCTTTCACTCGTGGCGCACTGTTCCCTCCAGAATAAATGCACTGGGTTATCATTAATTTTTGGTTTATTTTTTATTTTCATTGTGGATTACAGGAAAACGGTAACACCTGCTTTATAATAGACCATACTACCCTACTTTTATTTGACACTTACGGTGAAAGCACAGAATAAGCACATCACATAATAAAATCCCCAGGTTAAGAATGGGTTTATAGATTCTAACGTTGTTACTTCGGCACGGTATATTCATTTTGGTCACGGTCGCCAGTGCCAGCTATTTTACTGGGCCGGCATTGCCTCTAAGAGCCGTAATTTAATTGTTTTTTTGGGTTTGCTTTACAGGGGAGGAGGAATATTTCCACCGGGCACCACCAGTACACGAGTTCTGCTAGTTTATCATCATTTTTTAGAATTATTTTCCTCGACATCTTTCTATTAAAAATTCTCTTTAGAAGGATATCGGGCACTTACGAGATTGACCTCATGAAGATCGCCAACGTCCCTAAGGGAAAATGTTTCTGTTGAACGATCTGGATTCGATTTTGGCACCCCAAGTTTTCACTCAGTGTAGTTAGCCACTGTCATGTCATTGTGGCTACAGTGATGCATTGTATAAGGATGTTTGATTAGGGTTTACTAATACCAACTCGCTTGAATTATTCGATTCAGACTGAACATGAAATATACGATATATCTGCAGATAATAAATATATAGTTATACAATAATCATATCGTTTCCTTTGTAATTTTCTTTACTTAACCCAATGTCAAGGTGAAAGTGTCATTTGACAAGCGACATTGATTGACACTATATACAAACGTTTCTCATTGGGCTTTTAAAAGTAGTAAAAAGAAAATAAATAGTAAGAGGATATATAATTTGATGGGGCAATAACTACGCATGCGTACACGTTTACTTTCCAAAATGGATTTGTCTAGCAGAGAAACGAAATAAATAAACGAAAAACGATTATAAATATAAAAGACTATTTTATTGATTATATGTAAGTGATGGAAAGATTAGCTATTGTCTTACTCATAAATACTTTTAGGCTGCAGACTAAAAGACTGTCGTCATAACTGACCGCAACTAACTGTATATATTATGTCGTTCAAAAAGTACCGTTGATTGTTCTATTAACTTTTGAAAACGTTGATTTGAATTCTATTTTTTGCTTTGTCATTATACATGCTTTAATATTGAGATCAACTACTTGATATACAATTGGACAACCTAATGGAAACACATTGTGAATTTTATATCAATTAATAGGTATATGAAAATTTAAATATTTCCAAATTGTTTGTTCCATGATTTGAGTGAGATACTATTCTTTCTGGAGTGGCTCCAAGAATGTCTACACAGCCCCCGCGAAGGTAAAAATGTTACATAATGAATTTTCGCTATTTTTTTTAATACGGCATTTTTACTTTTGTGGCGAGTACGTACATCATAAACATTTGTGCGTAGTTTTGTATTTTAATAAAAAATTTCCAAAATGTTGGGGTCCTGGTTATGATCTTTAACTGCATCCGATGGTGAGGCCCCAGCTTGCGGGCTTTGGGAAGTGTGGAGCCGCCCTATGAATTGCCAATTCTCTCAAGTCCACTCTGACCCGGAGTGGTAGTACTTGTTAGGGTCCAAACTATGAGTTAAATAGAAACCGACTTGAAAACAAATATATTCTATTAAAATTTTTTTCTTCAAAATAACTGGATTCGGCATTAAATTACATGAAAGGATTGATATACCGTAAAACAAAAACGACCAACTAATCAAGCAACCAACTAACCGACCAACAGAAATGTTGATTTCATGTTGTCAGCTAGATAGGGGTTGAAATAATAAAAACATATTTAACTCTACTAACGTATTGAGCAGTTTTTTCCCTATTATTTCTTACAAAATATACTTCCGAATATATATATATATATATATATATATATATATATATATATATATATATATTCTAGCTGATAGCACGTAATTCATTTAATTTTTTTATATCAGTACTATATATGATGATTGCAGCATCTTGTCAGACGAGTGCCACTCCCTCAGACACTTAAAGTCCATAAGCCCAAATGCCTGAGGGAGTATCTATACACAAATGATGTTACAGAGTCTTAGCTTTGTACGACAGCTAAGTCTCTCTCTGGGTTCAAAATGTTGAGATCCAGCAACAAGCAAGAGAAAAAAAAAGCCAGCAACAAATCAAACTGCAGACCAGCTTAATGTGGGTACTGGTCTCCCGCTTTATGGTTTTTTAAATCAGAGATTTGCTTCTCCTAGAAAGGTTGCCTTCACTACGGCTTACGGAAGCCCTCTCCACCCCAACACATATATACATACACACAAATATACACGGTGCTAGTTGGCCGTTGACCCCGAAAAAGGGTTCATTCGCCCTTTGAAATGTCTTGTTTTTAATCCTTCTGGGAGACTAGCCGCCCTCCTCACCAAACAAGTCTAATGGGGGAACCAGTTTAGTCGCCGGTGACCTCACCATGAGGCAGGTAGTACTGGGTTACATGGTACCAGTAGCATATGACATGACCTGACCACAAGTACTATGTATATACACGCACACATATATAGTATGTATATCACACACACACAAACATGTATATAATGTTTTTTATTCAAATATTATTATGTGCGTTCATGTTTCAGTGGAACCACCGTTCTGCCAGATCAAACATACCAATTCGTGTGTCTGGATACATCTTCTATCATTATATGTAATCAGTTTTTTTTAAAATAATCAACAATACAGGAGCCTATTCGTGACCAGACACACACACACACGCACACACACATTCAGCTTTATATTATAGATATAACTTTATGACACATTCCAAAGTTACACAGGTATTCGCTTAATTCACATGTATATTGTTTAATAACTGCATCTTACACGTCTTTCATTAGGCAGTATGCATATACCAAACAACTTATCAGAGATGTACATTAGTTCCGCAAGAAAAAATATACAGATTTTCTTTTCCCTTGAATTGCAAATTATAAGTAATGTTAAAATAAATTGGAAACTTTCGGAAACCATAGGAAAAAACATTTTACAAAAGGACAAAACCTGAAGACTAATAAAACCTTACAAGTAAGAAGACTATAAGAAACACTAATATAACAATAATAACAAGAATTATGTGAATTCTCTTGTGACTTTAGAATTTTTAATAACTTTATACAGGGCACTTCCCCCCAAAAAATTTACAGTCAACGGAGAAAAAAAAAAAAAAAAAACGCCAAAGACCCTAGTGCTTTGATGTGATGTTTTGAATATAATAAACTAGTTATGACCAAAGTTTCATTTCATTCGGACAAAACACCAAGAAACGGGGCCTAATTAGAAGTGGGGCCGTTTTTGTGGGTCACCCTGTATATGTTCTGAAAATATAAATCTATTTTTATTGAACTTAATTGTGACAATTTTGAATAATTTATTGAATATATATATATATATATATATATATATGTTTTATTTTTTATTACCGTTTAATCTGTTCAGTTACATATGGTTCGGTTGCCGGACCATATTTACGATCCAGCAGCCTCGTCAGACCTTACAGAAATGGCTATTATTATTTGGAAGAACGATTATAGCCATTTCTGTAAGATCTGACGACCGAAACATATGTAACAGAACAGATAAAACGGTGATAAAAAATAAAACGTATATTTGCTCTGCAATAGTATTGAGTACTCTCTACGGGTTTTACTAATTACCATTTTTGTCATATATATATCGAAAAAAAGGTTATATTCTACGTATCCGTTTTGGACTGAAGATTTCCGAAAAAAAATTCATTGAATTTGATCGAGTAGTTTTTTTTTTACAGTGAAAAAACACGTTCTTATGAGAACGCGATGAAGTCAGTCATTGATAAATTTACTGAAGCTGAACAACATGCCCTGGAGAGATAACTCCATGTAAAGTGCCTCCACTCCCTTCCCATCTCTAATTCTAGATTTTCTTCCTAAAAATCGAACCTTTTGCTCGGTATCATAACAAATTGTTTTTTCGCTGTAAAAAAAAAAATACTCGATGAAATTGAGTGATTTCTTTTTCGTTTCATAACGGATACGTGCAATATAACCTTTTTTCGATATTTTTATTTTTTAATGTCTTGACTAAACTGTATAAGTACCGACTTATATTAAAAAGCTTAGTCTACTCGACTCACATGCAGCTAGATGTGTATTACAATTTATATCAGTTTCTGATGAAAGCAGGACTGTCCCGTGTATCTGTTACTGGATCAAATAGTTTACATTTCAATAGTCAACGTGTTTGTATCAGTCTATTTATTTCACATCCATCCCAGCTGCAAAACTAGTGGGTCACACGTGGAGTCTACATAAAGCCACTAGATATTCATAAGATATGATCAAACATTATTTCTAAAAATGCATCTCTTCAAGAGGATTAAGTTGCCACACGCTAGTCTTATTCTCTATACTATTTTTAAGTTCTGTCTTTAATGTGTATTAACTGTTTATTTTTAATTAATGCTGACGATGGTCATTAAATGAATTTATGATATTCAAGTGCCCAATTTCTAATATAAATCTCACTTGTCTGTTTAAATGTATGTATGTATGTATGTATGTATGTCTAAAACGTTCGGCAGAGGTGACGAATTTTCACGAGGTCGGTATAATATCGAAGATCAAGCCTTCGGACGACAAATATCGAAAAATTTGCTAAAACATGAATTGCTTCACCCTCAACTGGGCACTTTTCTACAAGGAGCGGTGTTTTTTTTTTCGCAGATATTTTCGAAAGTCATCGCCATTTTTGGATCGACTCGCCTTAATTTTAACCTTCGCCACATTCAGTTTTGAGATGGACGCAACGGCAAAGACATTATGTGTTCTTTTTTTTAGTTCTTTTCCTCCCTCGCGGTACGGGTTCGAGGATTCCTGCCTACTTCCACGCTTATTTTTTTTTTTTTGCTCAACACACACTTCCGAACACCCGGGCAACGCCGGGAACCCAGGTTTATAGTCGTATATAAATGTTGTTGTGATGAACTTAATCTATTTATTATCTATTAAAAGATTTTATCATGAGTTAAACTGATATTAATTCACTTGCTGTAGATATTTTAGATTTCTAATCTAATTCAAATGCACTGGTCTCATATCCATGAATTCTGGATCACACTTGTATGATTTCCCCATCTTAATCGCCAAATTAATATTTATTTCGTATAAATAGTTATCTAATCTTGATAAAGTTCAAATATTTCTACTTTTATTTATTTCTTCCTTTTGGGAGTTACTTAATACCGGGATGCAATATAACATAAACACAAGCATATTATTAATATTACATAAATCACTGTTCTACGGATAGTGGGGGAATATTTGGGGTTCATATCTTTCCCATGATGATTAATGCTTAAATAACCACAAAATATCTTATGAATATTCGAACGCTACATGATATTACATTATATTAATTACGGCATAAACGGACTTTCGGGATTTACAAAGACAACAATAGTTCACTAACAAATTTCTCGCTTTTGTCAATTTATTAATTAAGAGAATGGCTTTCATAACGTACTCAACACAGCAGGAGAGGAAAGTCATTATGTGAAGTGCTTCCTAAATAATCATTTAACAATACTATTGAAATAATAGCGTTGTCGTGTTTCTAATATTAAATCGATTATATTTCAACCGTATTGGCCATAGTAATAATATACAATGATATTAAGAATTAATCCTCAGTATAATAAATATTGCGGCCACATATTAACAATACACGCAATAACAGGTTCTCACAAATTAAAACGCACACACACATTAATATTTCTCATATATCCACATAAAATTTGATAAGAAAATTTATTTTATCTATCGATTTTCAGTATGTCCTTCAACAATGCCTAATACGTAAGTAAATCTAGAGAGTATGGTATGAAAATATATATGGTATTTAAGCTATATGTAATTCTCCGTGGTTCGTCCTAGTGTGGCTCGTCAAGGATGAAACGCGGAACAATCTGTGTAGCTAAATTTGAATATATATTTGCATAACTAACTAATTAACTAACTAACTAGCTAACTAACTATATATATATACAGGGAGACCAACCCAAAAAAACAAAAAAAAAACAAAAGCTAAATGGAGGCCATCTAGAACATATGTTGTAGAACGGAGAAAAAATAAGGCCAAAGACCCTAGTGTTTTGATGTGATGTTTTGAATATAATAAACTAGTTATGACCAACATTTCAATTCATTCGGACAAAACACTAAGAAACGGGGCCTAATTAGAGTCGGGGCTCGTTTTATTTGGGGGGTCACCCTGCATATATATATATATATATATATATATATATATATATATATATATATATATATATATATAGAGAGAGAGAGAGAGAGAGAGAGAGAGAGAGAGACAGAGAGACAGAGAGAGACAGAGAGAGAGAGACAGAGAGAGAGAGAGGGAGAGAAAAAGAAAGAGAGAAAAAGAGAGAAAAAAAGGAACAAACCAAGTTATGTGTTCATCAAAGTTTCATCTCTATTCCGAGGCTCCTTCTAGGTGAAATATACACACACACACACACACACACACACACACACACACACACACACACACATATATATATATATATATATATATATATATATATATATATATATATAACCAAGTAAACACACATCCACAGAGTAAAAATTAAGTTGATTGTTTCTGTTTGTATAAAAGTGTTCAAGAATAAATAGACCTGTTTATTAATACAAATATTATTAGGCGACATATTTGCGGATATGTTTAGATCAGAGCTTACCAACGCAGAAATCAACTAAAATACGTAGTCGTAAGTATAATAAACTAAATATAATGTAAGACAATAAATAAACTATCATATATATATCTATTAAGTTTAACAAGGTTTTTTAATATAGATCCACAGAATATTGTGATAAGTGTTTCAGTGTGAACAGGTATGGTATAATAAATTATGGAGTTTATCTATTTTATTTTTACTTTCATCATATTGTGCTTTGGTTTTGATAACCCCAAATTCGAAGCTATCTGTTTACAACCCTTCCTTTTCATGACCTATCATATTTTCATAAATCAGAGTCCATTTTCTGTAGGCTGTTTTTGAACCCAGTTAACGACGGGTACGTTTGCTAGTATATATATATATATGCGAATAAAAAAACGGGAACCTGCGATTGTTATTATTGTTTTCTTTTTGCTTTTTTAAGTTAGTGTAAGGCGCAACCTGCAGGACTCACCCGTTCTTACTTTCGGTTTGAACGACTCTAACCGTGAAATCTAATTATGACCTTTTTTATTAATACTTTCAACTAAACATTTATTTTTACACAAAGAATTCATTCTTTAATATCAAAATTCAGTTAGAATTCAAGAAAACAAAAAAAAAATCATTTAGAATTCGAGTGTTATGCGGGACTACTGAAACTAAACCAAAACAAACTTACTGCGAAATTGATATTTGACCTAATTCACTTTTTAGTTAATTTATCACGTTTTTTTTGCGCTTTCCCATCAATGATTCGAGTTCGAGAACCCCCCTCCCTCTCTCAAACTTTTCTGGGATTTTTCAAAAACCCGGGCACCGACGGGCCGTTCGTATTGCATCACGTTCATTTTTTAATCGTCTTTTTTCTCACGACCTTGTTTATTTTTATAATATTTATACAGGGTTATTACTTCAGTGTGTTTTCATTTTTCCACCTACTAATCACACGCCTCTAAAAATTCGGGCAACGCCGGGTACCCCGCGCTAGTAATCAATAAAAGTGGAAATTTTAAACACAAATTAAATTATAAAAATGCAAAATATATGGTGAATAAATTAAATACTGTATAAATATGAACCCAAATAAAAACAATGTCCCATATAGATATATAGGTGTATTTTTCATTAATAAAATAACAACTTACGTTGGGCAAAACAGTTGCATGTTTACAAAGGAATCTCAATATGGATAGACCCTAAGTGTTACTTCTTTTACAATTACGTACATACATACATACATCAGTTAACAGATTGGGTTCCGTAGTCGAAGGAAATTTATCGACTGCCGAATTATGTACACAATATTGATCTTCGGTAAAAAGAATTGAACCTTAAAGGCATGCATAAATGCAAATATATGAAAAGAAAACGTATAAAAAATGAATTATAAATTTTTACCCCATCTTGAAATAATTAGCATAAAAATAAACACGACATTTATTTTCAATAACATAATATGTCCCCATTGAAAAAGTAACGGTATTATTTACATAGACACAAGCGTTATAAATAAGATCGTTCTCTATTTTTATGACTGGATACATGCATTATGTATGCAGCGATTCCTTCGTTTATTACTCATTTATTTCAGTCTTTCTCAGAATATGTTTTAGCGATATGTAACACCTTATCAAGGAAACGTGCCACTCGAACATAAACGTAACAGATCAGTTGGAACCTAATCACCTTTATTCGCTCATATGAAGTAATCACATCCAAATATGTGTAATGGGTAAAATGTTTACTTACGAGCAGTTATAAATCTATAATATTAATCCCACCTGTCTGTTTAAATATATGTATGTGTGTTTGTATGTCTGCCTTAAACTTTCGATAGAGGCGACGGTATCGTTTTGAAGATCGACTATTTGGCCGATTAATATCGAAAAATTGGCTAAAAACATTAATTCCTTCATCCTTAACTGGGCACTTTTCTACAAGGAGGGGTCGCCTTTTTCGCCGATATTTTCGAAAATCATTCCCTCTTTTCAATTGACTAGCCTTATTTAAACTTTCGCCACTTCCGGTTTGGCGATGGACGCAACGGCAAAGATGTTACGTTTATTTTCACGTTCTTTTCCTCCTTCACGTATGGGTTCGAGCCTGCCTGCCTACTACCACATATTTTTTTATTCAACACACACGCACATCCAAACACCCGGGCAACGCCAGACACCCAGGATAGTTATCCATTAAAACGACTTAGCAAGTATTTGTTCACATATAATGTAACGAGGAACATGTTGTAGTCAGTTAAAAAACCGACTTGGAGAAATTTTTCCAGATGAGATTTTGTATGAGAGAAAATTTATTTATGGAAAATTGGCTATGTTTTGGGAAACAAGAGAAAAGAAAAGGTTGTTGCTCTGGTTACAGCAAGACAAGTTTCCGCTGTGAATGCTTTATAGTATAGGACTTAGTATGAACATAGCGATGGAGTGGGAAGAGAAACAACATTTTTTTCGGGTAATAGAGGCTGTAAGGATACGAAAATAATTATTTACTAGATTATGAAATCGATTTTTGTAATAGGGGAGGGTGCTCTGGGCAAACCTCCCCCAATATTGCAGCACTACTCTATTTTAAAACGTATCACGGAAGGTACTTTCTAGGGCAGTAAACTGATCAAATCATCATTTTTCCAGCAACCTTAGCAACACTTGTAAATCTCCAATTATAATTTTGGGGTGAAATTCAATCCTCGAATTTTATAAAGAACAGGACTTCCTTGAGGACGGAAGAATTTGTTGCGACTGGGAAGTGACGACCCGGACGTTGGTAAAACTTTGTTGTAGAGGCTTGTAAAGTAACAAGCTACTTTCCCACTATAGCATAACCAGCTTCAATTTATAAAGAAAGAGTGAGACAAAGAAAGAGAGAGTCAAGGACAGAGAGAGAGAGAGAGAGAGAGAGAGAGAGAGAGAGAAAATTAGAAAGATCTTGATCTAGGATGCTCTTTGAAGTGTTGCCATAAAAGGTCGATCACAGAATATGAATATGATTAAAAAGATAACAAAAGGATCATCAAAAGGCTTATGCTAGAATATATTCTTAGGGGAACACTTGCATTGATGACATGTTTTCTTTCACATAAGCATCACCACTTATCAAGGCCCAGAGGCCACTCGAGAATAAAGGTTAAAGAGTCAATTGGACAATATATTAATCGATAGTAATGGAAATTCGGTAAATTTGTTAACTTAAGTTAGACAGATCATCAAAACCTTGTTTACGTTGAACTTGAAAACAACCATATTGTAGTCAGCTGGAAAGCAGGAAAACGGAAGACAGTTCCACAGGCGTGCAGTTTTAAGAAAGAAGCTTTGTTCATGGAATCTACGTATAGGTTTAGGCACAGATAAAGAATGGAGGGAATTATTAATAGTGTTTTCAGCTAGACGAGTGTTTCTTGCGAATGTTTGGCGAGGAGGGACCATAGATTGAAGCTCAGACAAGCATTTGCTATAAAAATAACGATAAAGTATAAGCAAACTCTCAACATCTCTTCTGTGAGAAAAAGGACATGTCCTACGAGGCTCCGAAGTCTATTTTGAACTCAAGGCAAGATAAGTACTTTCTTGCAGCCCCTGCCCAGATGTGGCAACAGTACTCCATCCTTGGATGTACCTGGCTCATATGGGTATAGAATTTCATCTACTGGATCGATTTAAGGATCCCACCATTTTTTCAGCGGCTTTGGCAACGGATTTGATGTATGTGTTCCATTTCAGAAGCTTTTTAAAACATGAGGCCTCTCCAAGACAAGAGCCATTCATTTCAATTAATGCCAGATGGGGATCAGAGAGTTGATGATGTAAAGATAAAATCTTGGTTTTAGATGCATTAAAAGTAACCAGCCATTTCTTTCCCCATTGTACCACGTGCCCAAGATCAGAGGAGAGAGAATCAGAGAGAACTTGGTCGTTTACGGTCTTGCATGTGCTAACATAGATGCATAAATGTCTACAAATGATGTAAGGATGTGATTTTTTTCGAACATTTGCTGTACAGAGTTACTTTAATAGACTTACAACTGAATACCGATTTAATGTTTAAGAGAACGTGTCCACAGTCTATAGCTAATAAGCTTCTCGGGCAAACCTTCCCAAGAGCCATTGCTATCGAAAACGAAGCGCGCGGTGATAGGTTCACAAAACTTGTGCGAAATAACATTAAACACGTTAGTTTATGTACAAGACAAAATTCGTATTGTTTATAACTAAGAGGATGGTTTCACTGAAGTGGTAAACAACTACATAATAAATTACAGATTCAAGCAATTCGTGACGCGCAGTTGCCTGATTTGTTTGTACTGAGATGTAGAGGACTTGTTTCCAATATGTTGAAATATTAGTAGATCACTGATTCTTCCAGATTTATAAAATCATTTTTCTTTTAATCAAGGATAGATAGCTTTACAGCACATGTGCGATTTCCATATTCAGTTTATTGAGTACTATCACATGGATATTGTCCGGACCCAATGAAAGGTTCTTGATCAGTTACTTGGATGTTTTTTGTTAAATCACAAAATATGAAATGGATTTCTGAAAATACACACGCACACATCTATATATATACTTCTATAATTTTTTTCTGTACATTCATATTAAATACCCTTTTTCTATTTATTTGAAATAAAATACAACTTTCTTATATATAGGCCACTGAATCGTATTCCTCTGCAAAAGATCTATATATTTGCATATTCTTTTAAACATTAATTTTAATTAATTCCCTATTAGTTTTTTTTTCAGTTTTCTAATGGAATAATCATCTTTAGTTAACTATTACGTGTAATTATATTCATGCAGATATTCTACATGATTTATACTTGCGTAATATTTGCGCTAAACGTTTATAGTAAACACAAAACTCTTCCATATATATTCATGCATACATATATATTTTTGTTTAAAAAGTGTTTCTACAAGACTCCTCCTACAGTTTTAGGTTAAAGAAATGAAACTTGATATATAAGGTATTGAAACCATGCGAAGCTCTATTTGGGTTTAAGCCCGTGAAAATCGGTACAAAAGTGTGAAAATTGTTTAAAAAATTGAAATTTGGCAGGCGAAGGTTTAACGACAGCATTACGAATATGCATGCATAAGGTAACTATTGCTGCAATCGTGTGTTCATAGCTCAGAGGCAAAATAAATTGTAAGTGGCGCAGGAGTCATTTTTTTAAAAACCTTTTATATATCATTACTATATATTGGGCCTAATATATATTATCTATATATATATAAAAAGCAAAATGTGCTAGTGTGTTAGTGTATTTGTGTGTGCGTGTATGTGTATGTGTGTGCATGTGTGTGTGTTTGTACCTCTTGCAAAAACTTTCCGCACAAGCTACGGATTTTTGTCCGATCGGTACCATTTTGCAGCTCGACCCTTCGGACGACGAATATCGAAAAATTGGCTAAAACATTAATTCCTTCACCCTCAACGAGTCTCTTTTCTACAGGGAGGAGTAGCGAAGAAATCGTTCCTTTCATTTTTCCTTTCCTACTACTACTACTACTACTACTACTACTACTACTACTACTACTACAATTATGGCGGGATGTTTGACCTAGAAAACGTTGACATTTGTTTAATCACCTGCTGTTTTTCAAACGTTTAATTTCATCAGTTCTCAGTCTTCTCTCTCTCTCTCTTCAGCGTCGTGATAACTTGTTAGACTGTTTTTTCCACCTTAACCTCGGGGCTTCAGGTTCGAGCCTACATCCATACCAAAACTTTTTTTCTCTTACTTGGCCATTTTGTTTTGATCTACCCCCTAACACACACACCTCCGCTAGTATATAATAAATATGAAATCTACATTAATCAAAATATCATATTTTAGCAAACTGTACGCCAGGGCAATGCTGTGAGCCTTGCTAGTATATATATATATATATATATATATATATATATATATATATATATATATATATATATATATATATATCAGCTTATAAGCAACTTTTTTTTCGCGATTCCATTATCGATTACGATTTTCTCATGAGTCCCGATTTTTCTGATTCGAAACTCATGAGAAAATCGGAATCGATAGCGGAATCGGGGAAAAAGGTGCTTATTCGCCGATGCCAAAATGCTTCTCTTTGTTTATTTGATTTGATTTTGCTGCAAGTAAAATCTTCCATTGCTAAACATTATTGATTTAAAACTACCAGTAAAATTAAAGCTCATAAATCATTCCCCGCAAGTTTAATTTTACGTTTGAGAAAATGCCTGCGCATTTCACATGTGTTTTTACGATACATGCGAAACAAAACAACTTCATATTTAAATGTTTAGTGATTTGTAAAGAATAGGAATCGGTAATTGTATTGGAATCAGAAATTTAGTACAGAATCAGTAATTGTATAGGAATCGGAAAAATCATTGCAATCGTCCCATCACTTATATATACATAATAAAAATAAATAAAATAAAATAATAACTCCTGCTGATATTTTATTAAGTAATAACTTGTACATTTCAGTTGACCTTTATTTGCTCCATATTTTTTGGCGCCTTTTACGTCATCTAGTATGGGTCATTTTGACATTGGCTTTTCTATTTTCTGTAAACACTGACGAGACTGTTGGGTCATAAACATGGTCCACTATCCGAAACATATGTAACCAAACAGATAAAACGGTAGTAAAAAAAATAAAACACATATTTGCTCTGCAATAGTATTGAGCACTCTCTTCAGGTTTTTACTAATTACGAGTTTTACTATATATATATATATATATATATATATATATATATATATATATATATATATATATATATATATATTGAGCGTGTTTATATATGGACGTGTTTAAATTTCCAGATATGCAATAAATTCAGTTACTGAAAATCGTTGAATGCGAAACAAGAAATTAAAAATTCATTCTTTACTATCCTCATCAGAGTACACTTTCCTCCGAATCAAGATCGACAAACAAACCCAACAGAAACAAACACAAAGAATCCACAATAGATAAAATAAAGCTTCACTCATTAAAGTAGACACTTTAAATGGAAACCAAAAGACATATAACACATCTCGCCATACAAGCGAGGAAACCCCCAGGGTAAGCGCATCCGATTAATAGTTACTATTCTTCTTCTTTGTCTCTTAACAGACTCGTGTGTGATCGAACAATGTATTGGAGATAATTCCCGCGAGAACATAAGCCGCAAAAGAAATATGTCGCGAACAGGTGGGATTTTAACAATGCTTTGTTATTGATTCTGACCACTTCGATTTGTATAGACGGAACTAGATGATTACGCGTTATAGAACGAGTAATCTTAATTACAATAACATGACAGTTTCCTCCACTTTT
This sequence comes from Euprymna scolopes, assembly GCF_053919585.1. NCBI lineage: Eukaryota > Metazoa > Mollusca > Cephalopoda > Sepiida > Sepiolidae > Euprymna > Euprymna scolopes. The sequence goes on from NC_136498.1 coordinate 100,930,104, forward strand.
ATGTCACTTTATAAAATTTTAAATCAGGTTGTAATGCTATTTAATCTTATGTCCAGTAAACCTATTCCAATTTTGATCAAGCTACATTATATGATTTTGATTCTGGGAAATTTCAAGAATTGAAGCTTAAGCGTTGAAGAGGAAATTCAAATTCAGGAAATCTTGCTTACTTTATGTCAAATTGATATACATGTGTTTTTACGATCCATGCGAAACAAAACAACTTCATATTTAAATATTTAGTGATTTGTAAAGAATAGGAATCGGTAATTGTATTGGAATCAGAAATTTAGTACACAATCAGTAATTGTATAGGAAATAATTGCAATCCTTCCATCACTTATATATATATATATATATATATATATATATATATATATATATATATATATATATATAAAAATAAATAAAAGAAAATAATAATTCATGCTGATATTTTATTAAGTACTAACTTGTACATTTCAGTTGACCTCTTTTTTGCTCCATATTTTTGGCGCCTTTTAACGCCATCTTGTATGGGTCATTTTGATATTGGCTTTTCTATTTTCTGTAAACACTAACGAGATTGTTGGGTCGTAAACGTGGTCCACTATCCGAAACATATGTAACCAAACAGATAAAACGGTAGTAAAAAAAATAAAACACATATTTGCTCTGCAATAGTATTGAGCACTCTCTTCAGGTTTTTACTAATTACGAGTTTTACTATATATATATATATATATATATATATATATATATATTGAGCGTGTTTATATATGGACGTGTTTAAATTTCCAGATATGCAATAAATTCAGTTACTGAAAATCGTTGAATGCGAAACAAGAAATTAAAAATTCATTCTTTACTATCCTCATCAGAGTACACTTTCCTCCGAATCAAGATCGACAAACAAACCCAACAGAAACAAACACAAAGAATCCACAATAGATAAAATAAAGCTTCACTCATTAAAGTAGACACTTTAAATGGAAACCAAAAGACATATAACACATCTCGCCATACAAGCGAGGAAACCCCCAGGGTAAGCGCATCCGATTAATAGTTACTATTCTTCTTCTTTGTCTCTTAACAGACTCGTGTGTGATCGAACAATGTATTGGAGATAATTCCCGCGAGAACATAAGCCGCAAAAGAAATATGTCGCGAACAGGTGGGATTTTAACAATGCTTTGTTATTGATTCTGACCACTTCGATTTGTATAGACGGAACTAGATGATTACGCGTTATAGAACGAGTAATCTTAATTACAATAACATGACAGTTTCCTCCACTTTTATGTCACTTTATAAAATTTTAAATCAGGTTGTAATGCTATTTAATCTTATGTCCAGTAAACCTATTCCAATTTTGATCAAGCTACATTATATGATTTTGATTCTGGGAAATTTCAAGAATTGAAGCTTAAGCGTTGAAGAGGAAATTCAAATTCAGGAAATCTTGCTTACTTTATGTCAAATTGATATACATGTGTTTTTACGATCCATGCGAAACAAAACAACTTCATATTTAAATATTTAGTGATTTGTAAAGAATAGGAATCGGTAATTGTATTGGAATCAGAAATTTAGTACACAATCAGTAATTGTATAGGAAATAATTGCAATCCTTCCATCACTTATATATATATATATATATATATATATATATATATATATATATATATATATATATAAAAATAAATAAAAGAAAATAATAATTCATGCTGATATTTTATTAAGTACTAACTTGTACATTTCAGTTGACCTCTTTTTTGCTCCATATTTTTGGCGCCTTTTAACGCCATCTTGTATGGGTCATTTTGATATTGGCTTTTCTATTTTCTGTAAACACTAACGAGATTGTTGGGTCGTAAACGTGGTCCACTATCCGAAACATATGTAACCAAACAGATAAAACGGTAGTAAAAAAAATAAAACACATATTTGCTCTGCAATAGTATTGAGCACTCTCTTCAGGTTTTTACTAATTACCATTTACTATATATATATATATATATATATGTGGTAAAGTGATTTTCAATTTAAAAAAAAAAAAAAAAATTTTAATTTAAAAATCAAATTTTAATTAAATTAAAAATCAGTTTCATAAGAAGGATGAACAACAAAGTCAATTATCTGTACGATCGTTTCGGAAATCCGTGCTTTTTATTTGTGGTATACATGAAGTTATGTAGAACAATTATATATAGTTTTTTTGGTAAGCACGGTCTCCTCATCAGCAAATTTAGGAGGATTTTTATTGAGTTTAAAAGACACCATAAATAAACCTAGCATTAAAAGTAAGGCAGATGAATCTGAAAAAATTGAAATAAAAGGTTTGGATTTAAAATTTATAAGAAAATTAATATAGGTTATAGATAGAAATGAGTAGAAAAAATATATATTTTTTGAATTTACATAATAAATTTGATTTAAAAATATATAGAGATAGTTACCTTTTAGTTTTTCTTTTTTTGAAATCAGGAACTGTGTTTAAAGTAGTCATTTAGATGTTTGCTATAGCTTTTTTTATTGAATGATGAATTTTAAAAGGATGACGCTCGTGCAGTAAATTGTTTCCGTTAGCGTATTTTGATTTAAAGACGCTATAGTTAATATATATAGAGATAATATTTATTTTGCAAGTTTTTAAGGGGAGATAATTGTCATGTATTATTGACTTTATTTATTATTTGATTTACGGGTCTAAGGGAGGTAATTGGTCTAACTTAATTTATTTTAAAAAAAAATTGTAATCTATTTTTACTAATGAGTAATTTTTAATGATTTAAGGTGGTTTATATTTATTAAATTTAAACCAACGTTTATGATTACATGTCAGAAGCTCGTGTCTTGAATTTATTAGTTTGGTTGTATTTGTTATATCTTCATATTTTAAAATTTTTAGGGTTTCTTTTGTACATAATGTACAAAATTTATCTCCTGGTTTATATGATTTGCAAGTATCAATTATTTGCCATTTTAAGTTGAAAGAAATATTGCTATTTTTTAGTTGCCAAATATAGTTGGATAGAGTAGTTTGGTTTGATAGAGAGTTATTTTTAAAAGAATGTTTGTGCGTTGAAATTCTATGTTTTATTGGGCCAGATGTGGAACCAATATATATTACCTCTTGATTATTGTGATTATTTTCCGTTAGGTCTATTGTTGGATTATTATGTGGTGGGTTGATTAGTAATTGATCGGTAGATTGATTTAAGTTGGTGTTATTATTTAATCTGGTAGTTGAGTTATGGCTGTTAATAGGTTCTTGTAGATTTGGAGTTTTTGATACTGTGCAGCTATAGATAACATTTTTAATTTTACATGAGCCTTGTAGGGGACATTTATTTTTTCTTCTACAGTTACAGTCCGATGTATTTTGTATAGTTGTATTTTGTAGTTTATTAATTTTCTTATTATTAGAGCTAATTATTTTCTGATGAAGGTTAGGCATAGTAGAGTAAGAGACTTTAATTTTGTTCTTGTTGAAAATTTTATTATATCTATGGGGGGCTTTAAAGTTCTTATCTAATATTTTAAAAAAATCTCTGGCTATGTTTGTTTCTAGGTTTTTGGAATACGGGAGGCTGAACCATAGGATCTCCTTGTGTCTATTCTTACGTTTACGGATTTTAGTTTGCCGTTTATTTGTATTATTATCTAATATTTGTAGTTTGGTTTTATCTTTTTTTGTCTCTTGGTTATTTTTCTTAACTTGTATACGGGAAGACATTGCAAAATAAATATTATCTCTATATATATTAACTATAGCGTCTTTAAATCAAAATACGCTAACGGAAACAATTTACTGCACGAGCGTCACCCTTTTAAAATTCATCATTCAATAAAATGAAAAGCTATAGCAAACATCTAAATGACTACTTTAAACACAGTTCCTGATTTCAAAAAAAGAAAAACTAAAAGGTAACTATCTCTATATATTTTTAAATCAAATTTATTATGTAAATTCAAAAAATATATATTTTTTCTACTCATTTCTATCTATAACCTATATTAATTTTCTTATAAATTTTAAATCCAAACCTTTTATTTCAATTTTTTCAGATTCATCTGCCTTACTTTTAATGCTAGGTTTATTTATGGTGTCTTTTAAACTCAATAAAAATCCTCCTAAATTTGCTGATGAGGAGACCGTGCTTACCAAAAAAGCTATATATAATTGTTCTACATAACTTCATGTATACCACAAATAAAAAGCACGGATTTCCGAAACGATCGTACAGATAATTGACTTTGTTGTTTATCCTTCTTATGAAACTGATTTTTAATTTAATTAAAATTTGATTTTTAATTTAAAATTTTTTTTTTTAATTTTTAAATTTAAAATCACTTTACTTAATATTGAATTATCTCTAGGACGTTTAACTATCGAGCTTATTATATATCTAAATTACAACGAGCATTTCCTGTATTTTAATTAAACTAGTAATTTCACTGTTACATTAAAATACACTTAGCTATTTAGACTATTATTCTAATCTCCTTTAAATTATATATATATATATATATATATATATATATATATATATATATTGAGCGTGTTTATATTTGGACGTGTTAAAATTTCCAGATATGCAATAAATTCAGTTACTGAAAATCGTTGAATGCGAAGCAAGAAATTAAAAATTCATTATTAATGAATGAAATCTGAAATATTTTTAATTTTCAAGTGTGCAACATTAGAGCCACGAGTCATGTATTTTATGCTAACCATTTTTTTTTATTCTCAAACATCCTGCATACAAACAAAAATTGTGCCATTTATCACCATGTATTTATTCCAAGACAAAAATAGTAATAACCCCTTTCGTATCCTTCTAAAATATAATATATATATATATATATTTGTATTTAAAATAAGTATACTATATTTACCGTATGAATATGTGGAGGCGATGTTGACACTTTGGTGTCAGAAATGGAAATACTTAAAATTGCCTGAATTAAAAAAACATTTGAAACCAAGTTGATGCATTTCTCCAAATTTATAACACTAAAGGTTTTCAATCTATCCTGAATTATATAACAATATTTTTTAATATATAGCTGAGCCGAAATTCATAGCAAATCTTAGCTTGACGTAGCCTTAAATCCACCTCACCTATTTATCGGGACTTAGACCTGCGCTGTATCTTAACTCACACACGCACACAGAATTTAACCAATAAACGTACACATAACTCCTTAACAATTTCAATAACGTATGTTAATCAAAAACTTATGTAAAAACTTATCCATTTAAATGTTCCTTACTTTTCCTACTGCATCGTCTTTTTATCATGAAACAAATAAACATTAGGTCCTATTTTGATGTACAATTCGATTTTGAACATAAAATGTTTCCTTTGTGAATTTATACCTTTGAAATCAGTATTTTATTTGTATTTATCGTGTAGAATTCTTCTCCGTCTCTCTTAATTAAAAAAAAAATAAAACTAATAAACAGTTTAACGCAAAATGTCTCTCTAATCTAGACTCTTTCTCAGAATCAATTATTATTAATAATAATAATTGATTTGAGCGAGGCTGGTCGCTGGATCAATTATCATGATTAGAAGAATAAACAATTAAATTGGGGAAAAGATGATTGGCATATAAATCGCAAAAGGGATGTGAAAATAGAAAATAGATGTAAACATTATTTTTGGGTTTGCATAAACAAATAACTAGATTGGGGTTACATTAGGTTGGTCTGAGACACGTGATGATGTGACGTAAAGAAACACGTGATATATGTAGATTTGGGGAGATTCTAATGAGTCGTTAGATGGGCATCGGAAAGAACGGGCGACAAGATGACGTGGGAAGCGGCGTCACTTCGGACAGCCAAGATGTAAAGAACGTGTAATCTCTGAAAATGCCGGCAAGATCATGAGAATAAATATTCATAAATAATTCAGGTATGTTTTGTGTCATTTGCATCTGTTAAAAAAACTGTTGTCTACATCTGTTTTGATACGTCCACGTCAATCGTTCCCTGTTAGAACTGTTGCATAAATGTCAAAATATACACACTAGACTATGAACTGAATGATACGACGTATATGCATACAGGCATATTTACACGTACATAAATATACAGGAAAAGAAAAACCCAACTATTAAACATGTACGTCGTTATGGAAAATATTCACCTACAACATACGACTCGTTTTATAATATATATCTTCCACCTGACAATGCAACAAGAATACATCGGACAAAATTATAACCCTTTCTTCAAAATTGTGATCCTTCAATTGATCCTCCATAAATGGACAATTGTTGTGAGGTACAAATCACCTCTATTTGAGTACGAAGTGGAATCATCCAATCCTGTGAATACCATTGGTTTCAGAGTAAATGAAGACATTCATAACATGTTTAACCGATATCGGAGTATCTCCATTTACGCTAAACATCTATAGAATGCCAGCATCCATATATATATATATATATATATATATATATATATATATATATATATATATATATTTGTGTGTGTATGTGTGTGTGTGACTTTAGTTCATTCAGCTATAATGGAAACCAAAAACTAATGAATAATTCTTGATAAAATTATTCATAAAAACAATAGATTACTGAGGTGCTAGCAGCTATAATTGAAACCGAAACCAAGACTTATAAAGAATCCTTGATTAAATTATTACGAACACTTTCCTTTCATACCACTTTAGTGGCTCCGTATTCTTTTTGATAAACACATATTAAATTTTATACACTTTACACTACTTGTGGTTTCTTTCATTTGTGACCCCTAGCACGGTCTACAACAATAATGCATCATCTAAAAAGATTAAAAACTCAATTTATACATTTTATTGCATTACATATTTGTAGTGTTTTTGTAAAATAAAATGATTAATTAATCGTAAATTGTAATGCATTGGAAACACATGAAATACCGAATGCTTTATTAGATCTTAAGGAACGTCAAATATTTGTTTTACATGGAAACTATGTTTTTTTAGTCCCTCACCCTTAATTTATGATTTAGCCATGGCTTCGGTATAAATTCTAAAACAAATTTTTCTGTAATTTTTATATTGACTTATCAACTACAATATGATATGCAAAATAAAATACGCAGTTAAGTTTCTTTCATATTCTTCTTTTTCCCTTTTTAACATCATTTGCAACACGTTTATACGGTCGGCTTTACATTTTCTATTAATCAAATCTCAGGCCTGGGTAATGATGCAGTTTCTTTTATCTATATAATAAGAGGATGGAAGAGCCTTCTCGACTGAGGCAAGTTTTATATTTGACCTATCCGATATGCTTATATTTGAAAATCTGGATACACCGTACATAAATGACGACAGGGATACGGTGAATAGATTGTACATTTTGTATAGCGTTAATCCAAGCTTCACAATTATATAGAGAGATTTGCTCTGTCAAGCCATTTACTTTTCGAGCATTTTGACGTTTTATCGTTTCGAGGAATGGAATCGATGGCAATATTTTATTAATCAAGTTCAAATCGATATTAATTAAAAGAAGGAACGTTGAATATAATGTTCAAAATAAGTGTATTGGGGAGATCCAGAATTTGTTTGAATGACGAAAATACAACACAATGTACCAATAGGAAAAAAAAAGATAAGTTAATGGTACATTAAAAAATATATATATAATTAAGTAAAACTAGCGGTACCTGTGAAATTCCATAAAGGACTCATTCATATGTAATGCATTGATGTTGGCATTCTATAAATATTCAGCGTTAATGAAGATGCTCTGATATTATTGTAGCTATTTTGTTACAGCTGCAAAAGTATTTATCCAAGCCAGCAAGGATGCCTGGTATAGCCATGTCGTAAATACGCTTAAATATGATATTTGAATTCTTGCAGATTTTGTATATATTATTATAGAGTTAATGTTTTACCGATTTTTATCTATATATTAATACGATAGCGTGTGTTATTTTCTGTTATATATATATATATATATATACACACACACACACACACACACACACACACACACACACATATATATATATATATATATATATATATATAGCTCTTATATCGAAAAAGTTTTTCTTTGTAATCGAGCACTTTGTTGGAATTCTTTCCCCCCAAACAGTAAACGAATATATATATATATATATATATATATATATATATATATATATATATATATATATATATATATATATAGTAAGTTATAAAATGTATATGGCGATTAAGCTACACTGAATATTCCGCGTTTTATCCACTCTATGACTCTTCAGCCTGAATAGTTCTAGAGTGGATGAAACGCGGAATATTCAGTGTACCTTTATCCCCATATACTTTTTATAACTTACTAACTAGCTCTACCTACGTATTGAGCACTTTTGAAGTAAATACTTAAAATTCACGCATAAATCTATACTTTCGTATATTAATTTTTTGTGAGTAAATTAAGTAGTTATATATATATATATATATATATATATATATATATATATATATATATATATAATCATACGTTTGGAATTCGATTTCGATGTTAGATGATGCACCCAAACCACGTGAATGCATTTTTTATTTTTGAAATCGAAACTTTATAATATATAAACATCTATAGAACATTAACTTAATAATAATATATACAAAATCTGCAAGAATTAAAATATCATATTCAAGCATACGTTACGACCAGGCTAGGCCGGGCGTCCCTGCTAGCTTCTATAAATACTTTTGCAGTTTTAACAAAAGAGCTACAATAACATCAGAGTATCTCCATTTACGCTAAACATCTATAGAATGCCAGCATCAATATATATATATAAATATATATATATATATATATATATTTGTGTGTGTATGTGTGTGTGTGTAACTTTAGTCTATTCAGCTATAATGGAAACCAAAACTAATGAATAATTCTTGATAAAATTATTCATAAAAACAATAGATTACTGAGGTACCAGCAGCTATAATTGAAACCGAAACCAAGACTTATAAAGAATCCTTGATTAAATTAAGTTTAAAAAATAGATTATTGGAGTTCTATTAGCTATAATCAAAACAGAAACCAAAACTTATGAGAAATTCTTGGTAAAATTATTTATAAGAAAATTAAATGAATTGTTTGCGATCAGCTATAATGGAAACCGAAACCAAAACTTATGAAGAATTCTTGGTAAAATTATTTTTTACAAGAAATGGGAGTACATAACAAGTAAACGGCTCGGATGTAAGCGTGAAACCGAAAATAACACACACGCTATCGTATTAATATATAGATTAAAAGATCCTATTATTAATGTAGATGTGCCATCTCTCTGTGTGAAACGGAAAGTCTGCTATACTTTTTACTGTTCTCTCGTACTATATTTTATTGCTGAATCCAGGAAGATAGCGTTGTATCTACCCTATTTTCATGAGACTGCGCCATGCATTACCTCCTTTATTATTGTGAGAATGTGGTATTCGTTTTTTCTCTAAGAGAATACTTCCAGGAATTATATTCTCCTTTAAGAGGTAATTTTGTACATAGTCGTTTGCCATGGTAATATCCTCTCAATTGTTACTTTCTCCCATCAGTATCAGTGTATTATATGTTCTATTGTACTGATCCCATCTTTAAAATCCAGCAAACATATGCAACTCAACTGGTTGCTAGTAATAGATAACAAGGGATTTAACGCCCGGCAATGGGTAGATGTGCCACCAGGGAAATATTAGAAACACGATTCTCTTCAGTTGACAAACAAAAAACAGACAACCAAGAATTCTACTATAAACAAATAAAATAATGATATTAATTCGCTCCTGGAATTTAGGAATGTGATTACATAAAGATACAGTCAAAATACTACTCTCGTATATAAGCCACAAAACAGAGATACTCATATATAACTAAATTTCCTTGCAGACAGAGAAGAGTACTGCTTTTTTAAAGTATATATATATATATATATATATATATATATATATATATATATATATATATATATTGATGCTGGAATTCTGTAGATGTTTATCGTAAATGGATATACTCTGATATTATTGTAGCTCGTTTGTTAAAACTGCAAAAGTATTTATAGAAGCTAGCAGGGACGTCCGGCTTAGCCTGGTCGTAACGTATGCTTGAATACGATATTTGAATTCTTGCAGATTTTGTACTAGATATATAACATAATATTGTAAACTGGTTAAGAAAAATAATGTTCTTGACGTCTTTACTAGCGCAGCTTGAGAGATAAAACAGAACTTTAATGCAACATCCGGATATCTATGTAACTTATCTTATAATCAAGTGTTCGGCCTATAAAAATGTCAGTTAATTCCAAGTTTCATGACAATACAAAAATGAAGACAAAATTAAAAACTTGGGGAGCATTACAAACATTTGTATGCAATGCAGTTATAATATAACATAATGTATAATAATTTAAGCCACAACGTTATAGACATTGGTAAATATTGAGAAATAGCCAGCAGCCCTACAAAACAATATATAATATGCATGAGGAATGAAACAAGAAAACGGATTATCGATTTCTCATCAAACTCATACATTATGATATTAAATTCTTTGGCTAATTGTGTTCAACCCCGGACACCATTCTACCTGTCTAAAAAAAAGCAATCATTTTGGATTGGATTAGCTAGTTTTGCTAAAATTAGAAAGTTTCTAAAATCTTAAATGTAATTGTATCAGTGTTCTGCGCAGGCAATTTTTTGATGATGTTTCACTTTATAATATTTTGCACCGATGTCGCTTTTGCATCACACATCTGGGACCTGGTATTTACAAATTCTCATTCATCTGATACTAACCAGGCTAAGCGTTTCTTAACTTCAGCAATCTAAGAGATAATTGATTATGTGTGGCGCTGTAAATGGCTAAAACCAAAAGAACAGCAGCATTTAAAAAGATGTTCCACAAAGAATTAACATTTTTAAGAACATACAATTATTTTCAATTAAAGATCACTAGTTTATTTGTTCATAAAAAAGACCATTGTTAATGTATAAAAAATATGTGATCACTCTCTCTTTCTCTCTCTCTCTCTCTCTCACACACACACACACACACACACACACACACACACACACACTATCCGTCCGGCAATGAAATCAAAACTTTATCAAATTAGAATACGGACCTCGTTATCGTCTGCATATTCCGGGCACGTTATACAAGCCACCTGAAAGTGTTGAAATGCTTAGCCCATAAAATCGCAGCAGGCGGCAAACGGTATCTTTGTTTATTATTTTTATACAGTATCCTTTGTTTGTAAAATTTTTAGATGAATATATAAAATATGTAAACATATTTCCTTTCCCATGTTAAGAATGGCTTTCTGAATACCAACATTATAAATACGATCTGTAAAATGCACAAATACCATATTTACATTAAAATTAGCATACGATGAATGTATTCAAGTATAGTTATGTTTTTTTTTAATTTATTACTCTTTGTTAACGTTTTAAAAATTGCTATTCATTTTCGATGAAACACACACACACACACACACACAGACACACACACACACACACACACACACACACACACACACACACACACACACACACACACACGCGATGTTTTCTGTTTTCTATCTTCCCGCAATTAACGAAAGCTATTATGAATATGACGACGATATCACGGATCATACTTTGTATAAATATCTATTTTTCTAAAATAAAATTGTATGGAGAAACCTAGTGATGGTAATAAGTTTATAGTCAACGGGGCAGTCGGAATGTCTCCGATATTTGAAAGACTGACAGAAAGGAGAGGAGACATGCTTTTGAAGAAGTAATGTATTATTTTATTTTAGATATACGCACATACATGAACACTTATATCTACCCACAAGAAACTGTAGGTAAACGCAACGGACATTAGTAGACAATCAATAAATACGCTGCCATCTATAATATAAATCTAACATGTCTGTTTAAATGTATGTATGCATGTATGTATGTATGTTTGTATGCTTATAACTTTCGACAGAGGCGACGGATTTTCAGGAGATCAATAATTTTTGAGAATCAATATCTCGGACGACAGACATCGAAAAATTGGTCCAAAACATTAATTCCCTTACCCTCAACTGGGCTGTTTTCTACAAGAAGGGGTCGATTTTTTTCGAGACATTTTTGAAAGTTATCGTATCAGTTGGATTGACTTATTTTAACGTTCCGAACTTCCGGTCGCGTCATGGAGTAGCGGTAAGACGTCCTATTTTCTTTCACTTTCTTTTTCGGCTTCGTGACAAGGCTTCGAACCTGCCTGCCTACTACCATATTTTTTTTTCTTTTTTTTTCTCAATACACACCTCCGAACATCCAAGCAACGCCGGCCACCCAAGCTAGTTAATATATACGTGTTACGCACATTAAATAGACACGTAAATACATAAACGTTAGACGACACAGATAAACATTTATACACTCCTTATATAGACAACTATGTAATATATTCGTTTATATAGCAATCCCAAGCCATACAATCAATCAATCAATCAATCAACAATCAATCCGGGATTTATCACTCAATGAGGAACCTCTCCCTAAACTTTAGCCATCTAACTCTTTTCCGCGCCATCCGCTGCCGTATATTATATCAGGTCGTCCTTCTAACCCGTTTTTGGTTTTCTCTTTGGCCTCTTATGTTCACGTGGTGTCCATTCCGTTGTCCTAATAGACCATCTGTTGTCATGTTGTGTGGTCACATGTCCTGCCCATCTGTGTTTGGATGTTTTGACGGCAGTATTGATGTCAATAACTCTTGTTTGTTGGCGGATCCAGATGTTTATCTTTCTGTCTTGTAGAGTGATAGCTAACGTACTTCTCTTTATCTTCCTTTGCGCTACTGCTAAAATTTCACTTTGGCGAGTTGTCAGGGCCCATGTTTCACTACCATAGATCATTACAGGTAGTACATATTCATTGAAGATCTTCCCTTTGATTGACATATTTGCTTTTCGGTTTCTCGTGATATTCTCCACTTTCCCAAAAGCTGTCAATCCTAATACCAACTTCCTCTTTATCGCATGGAGGAGATCTCATTCATCCGTAAGCTATACAACAGAATAATATATATATGTTTTCGAAAATCATCCCTTCTTTTCAATTAACTAGCCCTTATTTTAACCTTCGCCATTTTCGGTTTGATGATGGACGCAATGGTAAAGCTGTCACGTTTTTTTTTTCACGTTCTGTTCCCCCTTCGCGGTACGAGTTCAAGCTTGCTTGCCTAGTACCATTTTTTTTGCTCAATACACATCTCCACACACCCAGGCAATGCCGGGCACCCAAGCTAGTTATTTTAAAAAATAAAAGCTGAATAAGGACAAGACTGATTTATCCTCGCTAAAAACCGCTAAGCGCGATAAGTTTATATGTGTATTTTAATGTAGGCAATTACTAGTGATGAGATTAATGTAGTAAATGGCAATGGTTGCATAGGATTATGTACTGGACTAGCCACGAGACAATCAATTTAAAATAATTGTCTTGAAAAAAGGTTTAATATTTTATGCATGGATTATTAATATTTGAAAATACTAGAACAATAACATATGAGGAATGAGGAACTGTTGAAAATAGAACGCAAACTGATTTAACGCCTCGATATTTTTGGAAGAAATCGATAATGATGGTAAGATTCACAGAATGAATTATCGCCCTGATCTTCGTTATTTTCACCAGAACCGCTTCAGCAATAAAGATAAGGATTTCTAAAGTGATACCACTTTTCAGGCACTGAATTATATAGCTCTTGCAAAAACATGGAGTTGTTTTATAGTATATGAACTATTTCGGCTCATTTAAAAAGCAATTCAGACAGTTCTTATGTGTCATCTCTGACAGAAACAACTAAAAATTGTAACATGTATTTCTGATATTCTAGTGGTGATATTTTCTTCTGTGCTAATGTGTAATAATGAAAATTTAGTCACAAAATGTATGTGACAGTAAGATCACAACCTTGTGTAATAACTTGTAATAACTAGGGCTAAAACAACAGCTTATTCTTTTCATTGTTTTTTATTCTTTAGTGTGTATCCGTTGATATCTTATATGCTTTTATATATAGCGATGTGATTTCCCGTTGATTAACTGTGTCTAATCGTGTCGGATATATACTTGAGAGTCAAAACAGTGATAAGAATATTCTGTTGTCATAGCCGTAGTAATAATATATTGAGCTCAGAGAAGTGTTATTATTTTTAGTGTTCCTTCTCGTATACTAGATGCCCAACTAAAACCGAAAATTTTACAATCGTTCACTTACATGCACCAATAGAAAAACAGCAAATATAGAATAACATCATGGCTATGATAACCTTGGATTTGATACACTGATTAGTTGAAACGTGTTTAATCTACGAGTGTGTTTGATCAGTAATATATGAATTACAGAGAAAAAACAAAATAATATGACGTGTTTATAGATCAAGATTAATCAATTAGTTTTTAATTAAATTTGCCTACCTGAAAAATAAAGACAAAGTGAGAAAGAATTTTATCACAGAATCACTGCCCTTTTTCTACAAAATGCATCGTTGATGACGGAGGGGCATTCTTTGTGAGAGGATGGGTGGTTATTCCAACAGAATAATGTTGAAATCCACGCTACACGACCGACCTTGACCTTTCTGTAAGAAAATGGAGTTCATCTCATAGAGCATCCTACATGCTCACCGGACTTAAACCCGATGGTAAATGTTTGGTAATGGACGACAAGCGATGTTTATCGAAATAGCAAACATTATTCAACAAAAAAAAAGGTAGATCGTGAAGCCATCTTCAGCAGTTGGGGCAACATCCCAGTAATTGAAACGCTCATTTCTAGCATGTCCCCAACATTTTTGAAGACCTCATTATTAAATTTGATTTGATTTGGTAATTTTGTAGAATTTATACCCTCATTTTCTAATTTTGATTCGTGTAAAATGCCACATTATATTAGAATGTACATTTCAGCATTAATTTTTTGGAATATAACTTTTCTTTTTCCATAACTTTTTAGGTTGTAGTATTGGTAACCTGCATTGGGAGACGTTCAAAATCTATCCTAAAAAGTTTCTTTTAACAAGTTTTCAAATGGTCTTAATTTTTTATATGCAAGATATTATAATCTGAGACGTATGCGAAAACTTATTGCGGAATCTAACTGATGTTAGAGAATGGATCGAGAGAGAGAGGGAAGTGTGTAATTATATTGAGACACGTTGACCGGATGCAGGGTCAGCTGATCGGATTTCGTGTGAGTCACGTGATCTGGTTAGCTGAATCGTGGAGATTTGGTTTGGACGTAGAAGGCGACGGACGGCTTTAGACGTCTCCTCCCCTTTACTGGCGGGGCGCTGACGTATGTAGAAACGAGACCAAGAGTAACACGCAAGCCGGAGATTCACTTTCCATCTTCTGCGAGACATCTGGAAAGTGAAATACAAACTATAAAACAAATTCAACGTGTTTGAGTGAATTAACCTTCGTCCAAAACAGGTACCGTCTCCCCTCCAAGACATGAGATGTTTCCAGATGGACCAACATCTAAAATGCAGAAGGCATGTTGAAAAATACATGTACCACACACACACAACAGCATATGGACATATCATTTAATAGAAAGAACAGCTAGACGATCACACGACATTAACTTTTTTTTTTTACACATTGATCACCACTTATCAAGGCCCGAAAGCCACTCAGGGATAAGGGTTATTGCAAGTACATTACCTTAGTGTGGAGCTTTGATTAAGTGTTTACTTACGGGGGCGGTTCATTAGGAAGTTGTTAACATTGGACTTGAAGACATCCAAGTTGTAGTCCGGAGGGAAGGAGGCAGACGGAACAGAGTTCCACAGGCGTGCAGTTCTAAGAAAGAAGCTTTGTTCATGGAATCCGCGTTTGGATTTAGGCACAGATATAGAGTGGGGGAAATTTTTCACAGTGGATTCAGCAAGACGGGTGTTTTTAGTGAAAGATTGGCGAGGCGGCACCAGAGATTGGAGTTCAGACGAGCATCTGCCATGGAATAACGATAAAACAAGGGTAGGCTCGCAACGTGTCTTCTGTGGGAGAGAGGTTGCAGGGAAAAGAAAAAGGGCATCCCCCACTAAGCCATTTTTTTTTCGAGTTTTTATTCTGGAGATATTTCATGTTGAGTTTTTGGGATTTGTGGAATAGGTCGGCATACTTGGTTAGAGCAGTACAGAGAAGGAAAGTAAGAGAGAAAAAGACAGGAAAATTTTTTTTTTGTGGCGCACGAAAAGGTAAAGCCGTAACAATTACCCACTAGTATGGCATCGAGAGGCCCCACCAGAGACTACTGCATGGTCCCGATCCACTCACCAAATGGCAATACGGCAGTCCCAGTACTTTGCGCTGATAGGACAGCCTCCTTAGTGGTTAATCCAAGGTTTGGGTCTCTGACTATCAGGCGGATAACGTCAGCCCAGACAAACGTTTACCTCCAGCACCCTTACTAGTGACATCACAAGGACAGACAGAAACAGAAAAATTTCCGACATCTCAGACTACTGGTCACCAAGTACTACCGACCTTTAAGCAGCTTTTTCTTCACCCTTTGTCAGAAAAATCACTCATTGAATGAGGACTGAATGACAAAATAGGAGAAGCGAGAGTTACTGGAGCTGCCGATAACACATCCACTGTATTATCTACTCTCCATTAAAAAAAAGGGAGGGGGGTGGGGACAAGTGACTTATTTATATCTAAGTAGTAAGTTCGGTGCTAAGTTAACAATTCAGGACACTTTTGATGATAATCTCCCCTCCCATATTAATGGGTGGAAGTGTGTCGTTATCTATCGAGTTTAAATCATTTGAGTTTCATCTTATAATTAATAAAAACCCAATAATTAACTATTATCAATTTGTAAAGTCGGCTTAATATTAATTTACATTCGAGTTTAGATAATTATTCAAGGTTTTACTTTAGGTGGTTCGTTTTTATGAGTAACTGATTTCTTTGCACTGTATTATATTTCGAATGTACTTGATTATACGATCACACACGATTTCCTTATTAGAGATAACAACGTAAAACTGATGCGAGAAGTCCGATAGAAAAAGCCTTTCGTGGACACAAACAAACGCTAGCACCCATTTAGCCTTTTATTTATTTTTTGTGTGTATCTTATTTTCCTTATTTGGATATTTGTTTTTTGTTTTTTTTCATTCACTCGTTTTTCCTATCTCTATATCTACGTTAAATCTCACTTACATTTATTGTGGGTTCAATTATCCATATTTCAGTCCATCTCTCCTGATGGCTAAATTATATTCATATTAGTTCTTTATTTTACTCTCCCTTGATCTTCTTCACCTTAGTTTCTATTACTATATTTGGCTTTTATACTGACGCTGTTTGGTGTGGTTTTTTATCAGGTGAGGAATAATGGTACAAGGAATCAAAAAGCTTAGTTTTACAATATTTTTTTTTTATTAATAATGGGGTATTGTCACTCACAGTTGGGAGATTCTATTTATAAATCATGCTGCTAGGAACTGACGAATCAAATTAATTCACGTTCTGGTACCAACCAATCAGAAGCTAGAATTGCTCCATAAAAATTAAACCTTTTCTTTAGCAATTTTGCATATGTTTTCTTCATGTCAACACGGGAAGAATCTTTTGCTCTGTCGCTACAAAAATTATAAAGTCAGGAATCTGAAGAAAAGAACTGTCTACTAAAAGCCAATCATCCCCAGAACTTGTATAGAACAACTAACCATCGGAGACTTTTTTGAAACTAAACATGGCTTCAGGCTCAAAATGTTATGCGCCCAGCATGATGTTTTATTTCGATGGATCCGAATCAAAATTCGAATTGTGGCAAGTGAAATCAGTAGGATATCTACGAATCCAAAAGCTACATAAAGTACTTCAGGCACAACCTGAAAACAGAAACGACCCCGAAGATGGAAGTTTTGTTTTATATGCAGTTCCAGTCTGTTATTAAGGGGAGATTTGTGCTTGAAGATAAAGAGTGCTTCGGAAATCCTAAGATTACTTAGATTTCTGACCGAACAAGGATGTTAACACGGACGCTATGTTGTGTGTATGAAAGAATTTTTTTTTAGGGAATGAAGAAATATTAATTAGATTCCCTTAAGTGCTTGATGCCCCCTATATAAGATTTGTTGCATTTGGTGAATTGTAAGTCAAAGACAATGTGAGTACTAAAACATAAGCCTGTACCCGAAAAGTATCAGTTTAGGATGTGTTTCTTAGTAAGGTGGTGCCAGTGTGAATAAGTTGACTATCTAGCTTTTCATTGTGTATGGATCCACAAATAGCTGAAAAGATTCTGCCATTGAAGAAGGGGAGTTTGAGAGAAACAAGTATTACAAATAGTGTGGCGTTGGTGTCGTTTTATATCAAACTAAAGGCAAAGTTTGCGAAGCCGTTGATGGAGAGGGTTTGTAGGAAGTTGTTAAGATGCAGGATTTTGTTAGTGCTTTCAGTATACGCATGCTAGCAGCATGTGTGTAGTTTAGTCTTTGAGGGGCAAGGCTATGCGTGGAAACAGTGTTCCATCCTTGGGGGTACTTGGCTTTTATACAGATAGAGAATTGCATCAACAGTGAGATATCTACTGCAGCGGTTGAATGATCTCACCATTTTCCAGTAGCCTTGTCAACGAATTTGATATACGTGTTCCATTTTAGGATGCTTGTAAAAAAATGGAGCTTCCCCAAGACGAGAGCTATTTTTTAATTGATGCTAGAGCGTTGATGATGAAAAAAAAGAAGCTTGGTTTTTGATGAAGCGACCTGTTTCCCAATTGCACTAAGTGCTGAATATTGAGATGTCATTTCCAATATACTGGAGATCTTGTGGAGTAGATCTTTATGTCACACCCTACTAAAGATCTTTGATCTGTTTAGAGCAATTCCCCTTGAAAAGAAGCCCCCGTCACTAATCCTAATCGAATTGTTATATTCTGTTAAATTACATTGAATTTCTTTCCAAACAGATTGTTTTTCACTCAATATTTTACTTGCACGTTTCTGCTGACATTGAAATTCTGACTATTTCTTTTAAAAAAACACTTTCTACGCTTCTTGGATTTACCATCGCGTGAATCGTCATCCATTCTTGCCATTATATATTCACTTTGTTTTTTTCACATGTTTTAACCGACATGAACATTTTCTTATTGCATTTTATGACTAACCATCATAAAATACTGTTTCATTTAATGCAATAATCAGCAAATATTTAGCTCGGCTAAACTAATAATTTTCTAATATCTTTCTTTCCCTTGAAGAAAGCAGTAGCGGTATTTGAAACTCCGCCGAATAAGGATTTTTCCGAATTTTTTTTAAAAGTATTCTGTCGAACAATAAATTACCTTGTAAATTTTAATTTACAGTCTTGATTAATTGTCCTTATATATATATATATATATATATATATATATATATATATATATATATATATATATGTATATATATATATTTATATTTATATATATATAAATATATAGATACACACACATATATATATATACTAAACATTACTACATATAGACACACACATATATAGATATGTATATAAATAATTTGCATAAATGTATATTTTAACATTTTCTTTCTGTCTATATATATTTAATTAACAGCTGTATATATATTTTGATGCATATATTCAGAAAGATCTATGTAATATGTACATATATATACATGTATGTATTTATTTATATATATTTGCATAATTGATATATATATATGTATATATATGTATGTATATACCTAAATAATATATATATATATATATATATATATACATAACTATTGGTATTCGTATATATTTAAATATTTTGCGGATATATTTAAATAATTGGTACACACACAAATATATATATATATATATATATATATATATATATATATATATATTCAATTATAAAAATTTATTCGGCCATTGTACTGATTAATAATCTTACGAATTTCTACTTGAAATATTTTCGGCTTCCGATTACAATTTTGTCGGTTTAAATATTTAAGAATGTTTAATGTTCTATTGTTTTGATTCTACAGATAATTCCTCTCTTGTTACACTATCTCGAATTCTCATTTGGTTTTTATTTTTGTAATGCCTGTGTTTTGTTCGATTCATTTTCTCGTTTAACAACATATTTAAGTGCTATTCTTTTATATTCAAAATGTCTGAAGATAAAATCATTTTCCATATTTTACTTGCTATATATTCTTTACGAAAATCAGTTAAACTATTGTCTTTAATCTGATATAATAATACGCTGAGTGCTTCGGCATCGAATATCATCTTATGATATATTCATGTTAAATATACTTATCTTTGAATAGCTTTAATGTCCTTCTTATAATTTTGCTTCGTTGTTTATGTTCATATTTATTGTTGATTTGTAACCATCATTGCTAATTAAATATGTATTCATTAATTCTATTTTATGCTACAAGCATACACATTGACACTATTATCAGATGTAACGGTAATAGGAGTAAAATACATGTTTTTATTATTATTGTTGTTGTTATTATTGTTGTTGTTGTTATTGCTATTGTTGTTGTCATTGTTGTTGTTATTATTGTTGTTGTTTTTGTTATTGTTGTTATTGTTGTTGTTATTGTTATTTTTGTTGTTATTATTGTTGTTGTTATTGTTGTTATTATTATTGTTGTTGTTTTTGTTGTTATTGTTTTTGTTGTTATTGTTGTTGTTGCTGTCATTGTTGTTGTTATTGTTGTTGTTATTGTTGTTGTTGCTGTTATTGTTGTTGTTATTGTTGTTTTTGTTGTTGTTGTTGTTGGTGGTGGTGGTTTGTTGTTGGTTGGTTGTTGGATTAATTCGTTGGTTAACCAGCCACCTCTTTTCTCATTGCACTACATGCTCAAGATTGAGAAAATATTTCCAGCTATACCGTAGCTGGAGATCTTGTGGAATAGATCTTTATGCAATACTCTATCTTTGATATTTCTATAACAGAAACATCTGTCGAGAGATTCGCTAATCCTAAGCGGATTTTTATCCCTTTAAATACAGATGGCCACAATGCATTACGACTCACTAGATGGTTAGTTGGTTGGTTGGTTGGTTGGTATAGTGCATTACGACTCACTAGATGGTTGGTATAGTGCATTACGACTCACTTGATGGTTGGTTGGTTGGTTGGTATAGTGAACGTATTAATAGAATAGCGGATAAATAGAGTGAGCGACTGAATTCATTGAATAGCCCGGGTTCAAAATATAACCTCGATTAAAAACGAAAATTAAGATCTGACTTCATTTCCTTCGAAAAGATTTGTGGTTGTTGACTTAAAAAGGAGTTAACATAAATGGCTCGTCCAATACCAGAGACGAGTGGAAGAAAGCGAGTTATGAATCAATTCTCTTATCTATCTCTGTCTTTCTTTTTATTAACTTAGTGGAAAAGGTTATATCTCTTCACCCACCTCTCTCCATCTCTCTCTCTCTCTTTCTTCCAAATGCGAATAAAATCTTTACCCAAATTATGATTTGTGTCCGATAAGTTGACAGCGAAGAAAAAATGCGACAACATCACAAATGGGTCCCAGAAACACGAGAATATACAATGAGATTATTCGCATCTCAGACAACATGACTATGCAACATATATCCATTTTGGTCACCAAAAGCAATTAGAAAAGAATGAGTAAGTTAAATACTTCGATTTATTTTGAGGTAAAGATTGATGATTTGTATTTAAGGGGAGTATTTGAACAATATTTCTGATCTTGAATGTTATTCACTAAACATTTGGTCCGATGTAACATCCGACATTATGCATTTATCTCTTGTCGAACTCGGGAATATGCATGGAATTTCAAATTAAACAGATTATTTAATTCACGAGAGCGGTTTGCATTCATTCCGTCGGTCATAAAGGCAGAAGTAAGTCGGAATTTTATTTTTAGTTCTGCCTCATCCAAATTGAATTTTCAAAAACAAAAGACTGTCCGTAAATCTGATTATATTTTATTTTTTTATTCTTGCGCCAGGAGTCCTTGCGGACAATTCTATTATACATCTTAAATGTCCCAAAACTGCTTTTATTTTAGATGCATATTCTTAATAGTTATCTCAATATTTATAGATTTGTGTAGGTGTGTGGCACTATGACGAACTGTCTGGTGGACTATTAATTAATTAAGCTTTCTAATTGATTGTCTGAGTTACATTAAACCAAATTGAAATTATTTTAGAGTTGTTGGGCAAAATAGCACTTTTGTGACCAATTTCATTTAAAAGGTTAACTTTCATACAAAAGTGACAGTTACCGCTCCAGCCTTAATTCGATTGGTAAAAGGTTATGTTAACATATTGTCTGCCCTGGTTAACAATGGCAGCTGGAAATATATTAATTTTGATTGCACGAATAGATGCTAAGATATTTTCCAAGCTTACTCGAACAAACACAGATAATCTGTGCATTATTTGGATTTTTTGGACTATACATCTATTCTAGCATATTTTTCTTACAACGTTTCGGCCGATGTTGTACAGCCTATTAAGAGAAGTGACGTGCCATATCATATCCATCTTGCAGGTGGATCCTGTCGAACTCTGGGGTCTTTTGCTGAGCAAGAGGATCCGCACAGGATTTCGAAAGAAAATATTTATTTGATTGGCGGTGTACCATGCTCTCATCCTGTCAGCCGTATCCGGGTAAATAATTTGCAGCTATATTCTTAATATCATCATCACTGAGATTTAAACCTTAAAAGACCAAGAGAGTGTCAGTTAGAATTGAATTTTTCCTTATACTTTATCTTTCACACACAGAATAATTCTTATCCAACAGGTCAGTGTGATTTTTTTCTTCCTTTATTATAATATATATGCGTATACCCAAGTAACTCTAGATACATATTCTGTCAAGTATATCCATCTAACAAGATACTAAATGGATTGTTTTATGATCCTGGTGCCATTTTTGCTGTAAAAGATGAATACACTAAAATCAGTAGAGCGCCTTTTACATGTACGTAGTTTAAAACGAATTTTTAATGATTTTTTTATCAGTGCTTTCTCTACTTTGAAGCCCATAGGCGCCAATGCACGCCTATTCCAATTGCCGCTATCATATCTAAATAGTTGGACTTCGCCGGAAGGCATAATTCCGAAACAATAAATATATCAGCACATCTGTAATTTTCAAATGTCCAATATCGTTTATGAAAATAACGAAAAAAATGAATAAAACAACAAAAAGCAAGATTTTTTTCTGATGAGCACAAAACTATAGAAAATGCACCAAAGTCAATGAAGTATGGAAACGTCTATGACTAAAAATCATCATAAAACACAGAAATAGACAATACAATGCAAATAAATGCAGACCCCAAGTTTTATTTATTATCGAATTCCATAGAAAAAAATCGATGGGAAAAGTATTTTTTAGTTATTTTTTAATATGGACATTTGTAATTTGTTTTTTGAAAGGCAACAAACATTTAAAGAAATGACAATTTTGTCTTTTATGTAGTCTATATAATCATATGTTAAGACAATTTCTTGTTCGTACGTATATTATCACTTTTCACAGCTTCATTAAAAGTTTGGATATTCCGATTGTAAAAAAAGCTATGAAATATGTATAAAAGCGAAAGTGGTATTGGACCGACTATATCCCTAGATAAGTTTGTAATTAAAGCATACTCTTATAAACCTCCAAATCTGACCACCAAGATCGCCATGGGTATGGAATATGTGCTTACATTAAATATGGCTTTCCATTTAGTAGGGACATCTCAAAAGAGAATCCTAAATTATCCTATATGTGCTTCCAGGTTGCACTTGCTCACCCGACTGCATTTATATTTGCCCTTTATCGCCACCACAACAGCTATCTTTAAGAACATATCTGAGAAAATTGATCACATCCTATCTGATCATCCTTTGACTAACAATCACGTCTGTGGAGACTCCAATGTTCACAATGTGGAATGGTTAACCCACTCAAACAAGACAGAGGATGAGGGGGAAGTTCTGTCACTATTTCTCCCTTGCTTATGATCTCACCCAGATTGTTCGTGAACTCACCCGTGTGTCCGAAACTGACGGTCAGTATGCAAATATTCCAGATATTTTGCTCACAGCTTGTCCTGAGCTATGTTAAAATTCTCTTCTGCCTCTACTGTGATCCTCTGACTACTTTGTTGTATCAGTTAAAATGAAAACGAAATATAATAAGTCCCCACACGTACTTCTCCATCGTACAGTATATCGATACTCTATGACTTACTTGGATAGCTTTCATACATTTATACCAGATCTACCTCTGGGTTTCATGTTTAAAAAGGATGTGTCCTGATTGAATGGTTAATTGAAGGTTTAGACCGTTTCATACCGTCGAAAAAATTCCAGCGACAACCTAACAGCCAGCCGTGGTTCTCTATAGAATACGCTGTTGTCATTGCGCACAGAAATCACTTTTTCCATTGCTTCCAATATAACAGATGTACTGAGACTAAAGCTGCTTTAAAAAGGTAATGAAGAACGCGAGAGTAGTTGAGCAGCAGCTTGATTCCCACCAGTTTTTGAAAATAGCAAACAGAATCCTGAACTGAAGCGCGTGCTCTATCCCAACTAATATAAATAGATCTGAGGTAATCTCGTCAGCATCAGACAAATCCAAACACTTTGCCAAGATCTTTGCAGCTAATTCTACTCCATGCGACCAAGGCCGCCAATCCCCAGTATTTCTGTATCGGAAAACACGCTATGCCACATACAAATATCTGTACGTGATGTTGCCAAGCTAATCAAAACCTTGGTTCCATTAAAGCAACTGGCCCTGACGGCATTCCAATTATAGTGCACAAAAAAGCTTCAACCAGAACTAGCTGCCATACTTACAAATCTGTTTTAGCGTTGTCGTAAGGAGAATTGCTTTCCAACACCCTGGAAAATCTCATCGGTATCCCCTGTATTTAAGAATTCAGGTGAACGGTAATCATCCTCTCAGTACAGACCAAGTTGTAGGTATTCCTTTGTCCATTCATACCATTCATTGGGTATTCATTATCTAACAAGATTGCAAGGATTAAAATTCTCTAACATAATAGTCTTCTTTAACGTGATCTCTTCTTTTTTAGTATTTTTCTTTTTCCTTCTGGTGACGTTATTTCGCACACAGCTAGGTGCTTGCATGTAGCCGTCATATGCGCTCTGTCACAAGTGGGAGTAGGTATATGATAGAAGTATAGCCTCTGAAATTGAGAACAGGATTAAAACATATCCAGCATATGATTCACAAAATATCGTGTAGGCAGATCTAGCTAGTATATTTATTTATTTGCAAGACGGTTATTCTCATCTACGTAGTTGTTGTTCTACGACTTTTCGGTCAACTATTCTTTTGGCCTTCGTCAGGTGGTAAACCGTGACGAGATAAGAATGCTGAGTGTCTTAATTGAATTCTAATTAATTAATACCTGCCATATTTACAGTTGTCTTACCAGTTTTTGTCCAACATATTCTCTGGCCGGCTTAGGGTAGGACTGAAATCGCTTTATGGTTGCAATATGCATTTCATTACAGCTTTCTCTTTCAGGAATTGTTTCCGGGTACCCTTTTAACATTCTGTTACTCTAGAAAAGTTGGTCCTATCACAAACGGTATTAGTGTTATCTCTTTCAGATACCATGTAATCTTTAATGCTTACCTGGAACCGTAAAAATTCAATGCCTCTATTCACTGTGCCACAGGCTCCGAAACGTGGGGAGACGACAACTATGGAAGGCAGTAATAACTGAGGATGCAGTTAATAGACTCAACATCCCAATCTCGTCGCAGTTAACCGGCTGAGGAATAGTTGGCTAAAACATCGTGCGACAACAACGATGAAAATGAGGATAACAGTCTTCAAATAAATAAATAAATAAATATACCAAATTACTCATCTAAAAAAATCCAATAATTGATAATAAAAAAATTGATATAGCTAGTGTTTATGGACCAATATGTATTAATGCCTGAAATAAATGATTGAAGTATTGACTTACTTGTTTTAAAACTTTTTGATTTTGAAAGGAAATGTTATTCATAATCAATTACATATGACAGTGTATGTAATTTGAAAAACAAAACGTGAGCTGTACTGCATCTATTTTAAACATAAAAAATAAAGTGAATGGGTTAATATGTTGGTAAAAGTATATTGATGCATTCAAAAATGTATGAATATATTTTTAACCAAATATTAAATAATTACGGCAATTATTTTTAATAATTGCCAAAATTCTTCAATTAACTCTTTGTAGTTTTAACCAATTATTATAGCCATTCAGTTCCTTCTCTTTTTCTATCTTCCCTATTGGTCGTTTTCTTTTGGATTTCCTTTCGCTCTATATTTAGCGTTTCATTATTGTTTTTTTTCTTCTTTCTCCCACATTTCCACGTATCTTACCACCTTTACCTCTTTTCCCGCGGCTATTCATTCTTTCCCTTCTCTTTCCAACATCTATTATTTTTGACTTTTCTTAGATTTAATTCATTCATTTTTTTATTTCCTTATAACTCTCTCTTTTTTCTTTCTTTCTTTCAACAATCCTATCAGTGTTTCAGTCAGTATTCAGTTGTCTTTCTATTCATTACGTTTCTTATCTCATTATGTGAAAAGCATCAATGACCGATACTCATTTTGAAATAGAGCGACATATCCTAACGTCCCCACGCCTAATACATCTTTAAAACCTCTTTCCTATTTATTATTGCATGAATACGAGTCATTATCCGTATTCATTTCTGATAACTTTTAGAGTAAAGGCATCTCATCCATTTGACGGCAATAGAAAAATTAAACCAAAAGTGGAACTAAAATAGTAAATTATTTTCAATAAAGTTATTAAGCAATCAAGGACATTTTGAAAGAAAGTAAAATATATTTGTGTTTTTAAATGAGATTATTTCGTTTAAATCACACATTATTTAGGATTTTATACCTTCCTACTGTAACAGAGCGCATATGAGCGCGTATGAAAATATCATCATCTGACGAAGGATATATAGTAAGCAATTGTATTAGCAGCAGGAGCAGTGTTTGAACACGTATGCAAATTGGCAAGTGGACATGGGCTTGCGTCTGAAGAAAAAGGAAAAAAAACAAAAAAAAAACACCACGTGGTGGAAGAGAAACAAAGTCGGCTCGAAGGAAATGTACGTGTTAAGTGAAGGCGAGAATGGACCGGCTGTGGCCAGCGTGCGGTCGGAAGAAACAGTTCTGTCGAAAAAGATGGACGTATAAGAAATGACTGTTTACGGTTGGTGTGTAGGGGGGGGGGAGAAGTGATGGATTTTTAAACTGATGCTGAGAAAGAAAAATGGTAATAAATAACTTTTGTTTAAAATAAAAGAAAAGCCGTATCGGATTTATTTAATTTATTTGCTTGTTCCTGCGACGTTGCATTACAATTTGGGGGCATTACTTGCTTTAAATGCATCGTTAATATCTACCAAACACCCTTATCAATTTTTGAACTACAGATATCACAATTGAGTTATAAGAAATTTAGACATGTTCGGTCTTTTGACAAAATGTAAAATGAAATATATTTATTGATAGCATATTGTATTTTTTTAAAACTTATAATACTATTATAAAGCAAATTTTACATTTTAATGCCATCTTCTATTATATAAATCTCATCGGTCTGTTTAAATGTATGTATGTATGTATGTATGTATGCCCAAAACTTTCGACAGAGGCGACTGATTTTCACGAGATATTGTTTAAAAGCTCGGCATGCAGACGACAAATATCGAAAAATTAGCACAAAACATTTATTTCTTCACCCTCAACTGGCCACTTTTCTACAAAGAGAGATCGCCTTTTTCGCCGATATTTTCAAAAATCATCCCCTCTTTTCGATTGTCTAGCGTTAATTTAAACATTCGTCAGTTCCGGTTTGGCACTGGTCGCAACGGTAAAGACGTCAGGTTTTTTTAAGGGGGGCACACGTTTTTTCCTTTTTCGCGGTACGGGTTCGAGCCTGTTTTTTTTTTACTTTGCTCAACACAAACCTCTAAACACCCGAACAACGCCGAACACACAGGCCAGTGCATTATATGTCAAGAGTGAAGACACACAGTCGGAAATGACAGCTTACTATTTTTCATTGCTTTATAATTATCTTAAACCTTAAATATAACTTGAAAAACGTGTTTTACAAACAATGTAACTACTGTAGTAAGCTACTGCTGATGCTTGCTTGAACATGTACTGAATAACGACTATATGTACATAAAAATACACCCATCGCATACGCACATATACCTATATATATATATATATATATATATATATATATATATATATATATATATATATATATATATATAGATAGATAGATAGATATGCGTGTATTTATACACAAATTAGATAGTATATTATTTTATAATATCTAAAATTATTTTGTCTTTAATTGAAGATTTTCCTTACATGGAACGTTAATATTTACAATCCCGTCTGATCCGACTAGATACGACGAGATTGTAAATTGCATTGTTATGATGACTGAACTTATACATTATTGACTTGAAAGTTTCATCTCTCTATTGAAGATATTGACGCCGGGAAACTCCAAGAAAACCGTCATGGTTGCTTATTCAAATGTTACCACTCCCGTCTAGGTAGTTCTTCAATTTTTTTGTTTAAAAATGAGAAGTTTTACCTTTGGAATGTATGACAAAGCACGTGGAATATTTATTGAAACTCTTCCAATCTTTTTTCTGCTTTCATTGTTTTTATTTCCAGTTTACCATTAAATTGACAGTCCTTCATACTCCAATTTTATCACCTCGTTTCCTCAAATACACAATGAGACGACTTCGAGATTTACACATGCAAAAATCACACATGGAAAAGTTACAAATTCGATTCTTACAGGGACTGATTTCTTGACCAACGAGAATAATTCATTCAAAGAATCGTACATTTTTGTATCTCATGCAACTTACTCGCCCAATCGTCCCTTGTTCCTTGCAACTGAATTATGCAATCGAAAACACAATTTGCTTAGACTCAGAAAAAACACTAGATTTCAGAGACATCCACACAGATTCACCAAATCATTTATGCGTTCGGTTGCATCAATTTTCATTCTGACCGTATAAATAGCACTTTACACTGACGCAACTCTATGAAAGGCTTTGTCTACCTTTGGTTGGTCGGTCGCTCTGAAATACGCCAGATTAAAATAACAAATTGCTTAATATAAGAATGGATCTTTTTGGTATATTCGTATTTCATTTGTTTTTCTTACATTTAATGGCATTTCATTGAGTCTATGTTCATCGAATGTAAACAAGAAAACATCGCTAATAATACTAAGATTACAAGAATCATGGGCTGGAATCAAAGTAAAATTATCATCAAATATTTCTACATGAGTTGCTGCTGTAAAAAGCTATCTTTCTTCAATAAAAATATTTGCCATATGTTTAGGTAGAATTCATAACCGAAACTTTAGTGGCGGCCAGGTTATTATTAGAATACTTTTGTTTCCATTTTACCACAAATTCCATGTACAGGATGAAACGATAAAATTGTCGGCTTAGAAAAGACGACATGATTCCATTTCTGTTTGATGAAAACCAGTTTTTCTTTGTTGCAGACCATCTACTAGTTGTCTAGTGGTGTACAGATCCCCCGAACGATAGGAGCCTTCCATAATGTTTAAAAGTGGCACGATGTTCAACGCGCGAGATTGGAGAATTCATGCCCTCTACCGATGCAAGTTATGACAATAGGACCATTGCCAGTACGCTCCAAATACACTACTACATTGCGATAAAAAACAGGGACGTGTCCAGCATAATGAAAACAAAAGCATATTGACAGTATATGATTAATATGTGTATACGCACACATACTAATTATGTATTAAGCAACACATTTTCACCCTATTTCTATAGCTCACTTGTATGAAAACATTAATACATTAGCGATATTTTGGTCTCATTCCCACATTTATTTTTCTTTATACTGTTATGTCTATCTTTTTTTAATGCTCGCTACAAATAGTTATGTAATACGAATACATACAACACAAACCATTTCACGTACAAGTCATTTCAAACTAAAATTTATCTTAAAAGCCATTCAATGTTTTATTAATTCAGAATTATTCGTTGCATAACTCCCCAATTCGGATCCGATGTCACCATGAAAAATCGGTAATGGCGTGTGCTTTAGTTTCCTCTTATTCTACGAGATAGTTGCATTTTAACAGTTCAGAGGTGTCCATAACAGCAGCTTGAAAAAAATATGCATTCACGGACAGTTTTTGGTTAGATTTCTTTCATCAACTTTTGAAGTTTATCATATTTCAATGCATTTAATCGCGTTGCAATGTATTGAAACGTCGTTTTTAAAACAGTAAAGTCGTATATATGTTTCAAGGCTCAGTTAAGCTGATATAAATACTGTCATATTTAGTTATTATTTATTATTTTCAGTTATCGAACGGAGCATTCTACCGTTTGCTGCCAATTTGTATAAGAAAAACATATAGCTGGAAATAGGACACTTTTTTTTAAAAAGAAAATTTAAAAAAAATGTATTTTTGCCGATATTGAACAGATGTTTGAACTAGTGAAATCATTGAAGGGTTAATACAGCTACTTTTGAGTTTTTCTCGAGGTGTGACACGAAACTGATTTCTGCTACACTTATAACCTTCCAACAGCCTTCCCCTGACATATAGTGCTTGACACTAGTAGACGTTAACGCAATGTAGCCTTCTTAACTGAGTTTTGTAGATGTTGGGTTCATGATGAGCGAATCACTGGAAATACATCTTTAAACTACAGTTTAAAAAGCAATCGGCTTGCGTGGTTCACGGGCTTCAGTTTAGTAACCGTTTGGTCAATGTTTTTATATGAAACGAACAAAATCCTTCCATATTGAAGAATCTTTTTGGCTTTTGTAAATAAGTTATCTTTCTAGATGAGTACTTGGTAATTGTGATTCTTTTAAAACAGCAGTTTTAAAATGGCGCTATTCGCACGTCTTTTACGATAGTTTTGAGGAATCCATTGTGTAGAGTGAGTCAGAACTCCTACTATTAAGTGTTTGCTGCTTTCATGTTGTCTTTTTAGTTTCAGTTTGCTAAAAGCCGGAAACTATGTTTGATCATAGTAATTACATTAATTTAATATTCCATTATTCAAGTGTAAAAAGAAACGATAATAGTGAAAACACCGAATCACCGACCATAAAATGATTTGTTTTCCTTAAAATGACAAGAGGGCAATAGTGTCGAATCACAGTATACGATTAACTTTTGGGGTCCAAATTGATAAAAATCCGAATCTTTCGTAATTACATGTGCCGCTGTACCACAATTGACGGCGCGTAAAACGTACATGAAAATAAAAGTAACGGAACTCTCCACATTTTTCATGGAGTACTCTTTGAAATTTTTATAGCTACATTGAAAACTCTTGTGAATGGGTCGCCCACAATTAGAGCAAATAATTTTCGTATATTTCTTAAGAGAAAAATTGTCTTTGAAAAAGTTGCTGTTTTTATTCTAGGTAAAGGTATAATTAAATTTTACTGTTTTTAAGTGGCTAGATGTGAAGAATGTATAAAAGAAGACAAATTCCTGGAGGCCTGAAACAGATCAAGCTGGACAGAGCTCCTGGAATCGATGGTCTTCCCAACGAGTTATATTTTGAGGCCGCCACCCTATTTTGTCCATTTGCTAGCCGTAATTTTTAACTCTTAGTTTAGGAACCGATGTATACCTCGGTATATGACCAAGAGGGTGATTAAATTGCTACGCAAAAATAAAAATGGTAAATGCCGATCTGAACGATGTTAAATACAAAGTTAAACATTTTGGCTAAGATCTTAGTAAATCGTCTGCAACTTGTCGTAAATCGTCTAATAAGTCTCGAACTTACTTATTCTGTTAAGGGCCGGATGATTCAAGATAACTTGCACACGACACGCTTGATCCTAAAAAAAGTCGACACAGAAGCCGCGCTAATCCATTTAGATCAGTCCAAAAGCATTTGATAGAGTCGATCATTATTACCTTGAGGATGTTCTTTCCTCGGTTTGATTTGATCCCTAGTTTCGCTCTTTGATCCACCTTTTGTATCCAAAACCCGCTGCAAGGTGAATGGGGTGATATCGAAGCCATTCAATTTGTCCAGGGTTATTCGTCAGGGTTTTCCGACTTTACTAATGCGTTAGAACCTTTTTGCGCAAGCTTATGGTGAATCCGGTCTTTCGTGAGATTATTTTGCCTGGTGGCTTTAACCAGGTAAAGTATACCGCCTATGCCGACGACGTAACAGTGTTTGTAACGAACAGTGCCGTGAAGAGAGTCGTCGACATAAAAATAACACGGTATAAACAGGGGACAGGGGTTGTAATCAATTGTGTAAAGTCTGTTGGCTTACGAATTGGTGCCTGGGGGTATCCTTTCAGGGATCCTTTAACTGGACTGATGGGCCTTGCAAGATACTCGGCGTCTGGTTTGGCCCCGATCTCCAGTTAGAGAAAAATTAGTCAGAAGTATTGGAAGCGGTCAAGACCATATCCTATTTGTTGTTGTAAAGAAATCTTACATTGAAAAGTCGAACGGAGGTCTGTAATTCACACATTTACCCCCTCATCCTATACAGTCTGCCAGCACTTCCACTTCTGGAGATCCACTAGTTGGTTAAGTGCGTGATCTTTTTCACGTTCTTATGGCGCGGAAAGCAAGCCATGGTTGGACGGGAGATCTGTTACCTGCCTCCGTGTGAAAGTGGTCTCGGTATGCCTAGTGCCTATATTCGTAGACACACGCTTAGGCTGATATACTTGGACTGAATGTGTACACCATATGAGAGAAACTGTGGCTTCTGCAAAGAGGAAACTAAGAAAGCCTTCTGTAGTGAAAATTGAATGTGAACCGGATTTGAAAAGTATGCATTCGACTGATGGAGGGAGGACACAGGTTTCCCCGAAACGAGAGTCGACAGTCCTTGGGGTTCCTTCTACGGATGAAAGAAAGACTCTCTGACACCGGAGTGTTGTCCTGTACGTCACTATATAAAATGATGGTGGGGAGATCTGTTTGAGACAAAAAGGTTGAGGAGCGTCACTCGATATCGCCTTGGGCACCCGGGATGAGCTGCTTCGACAATTACGAGGCATCGCTCACCTGGCTGGTAATTCGAAATGCTCTTTATTCCACTGGTTGGAAGATCTCGACCATGCTTTATTCCACTTGGCCATCGTTCGACCATTGTGTAGCTAGTTGAAGGCTTTACGTTTCACATGCTGAACGGACAGTTTTTTGTAACGGATCTTGTTTCTCAGTGTTGCAACTGGGCCAGCGGTTATGAGAGGTGTGATTTGGTTGAAACCAACAGAAGGAGGTTTACGGAGAAGATGAAACTCTCTCCGGCAAATTTCACCGAAAGGTGGATGAAAGTTTTATACTTGTGCAGAGTGAATGGAGCTAATCTCGAGTTGTTTTTGAACGTGACTTAGGTGGAGAATTTTGGGTTTCCCGAACAAACATCGACATTATATTGAACCGCTTACGCGAGAGTAAGTTAGTGTTAGGTCTTTTTCCTAAATTTACTTAGCTAGAGTTTGCATGTTTTCATGAGCACCCACTTTTCTTTTAGTTTGTCCCCCTCCATTTTTACCCCCTTTTTGGTTCAGAAATACCCATTTAGTTGACGGATAGGTTGTTTTGGCAGTGATGGAGACCCATATTCGAGTTGCTAAATTAAAATTAGTTTTCGTGGAGGGGGGCCTACATCCTTTTTGACTAACAAAACTACTTGTCTGCCACAACCATTAGTGGAACCTTCTTTTACTAACAAATATTTTTCATTGCATAAATTACATCCGATTTGTAAAAAAAAAATGTTTACTCCTAACTCCCCACATGCATATATATATTATCAATTTGGGTTTTAGTTAAAATTTTCATGGAGTGAATATACTATTGTGATCAAAGATTCTTAAAGTAATAAAGCAATAATATGTTAATTAGGTCAATATTATCCCCAGCCTCATTTTTGACCTTGTACCACATTTTGTGTATGAATTTATACCACAAATAAGTATTTACCCCATTAGATATTATTATTATGGTCCGTTATATTTCTCTTGTGCTGTTTATTATCATTGCTGTTATTATTATAATCGTTATCGTCGTTGTTGTTGTTGTTATTGCTATTTTTGACGCCTGTTTTTTTTTATCGTACCTGTTTTTCTTATTGTTATATTTTATAACAGTTTTTGCTGGATTTTTGTACAACCGTTTTTTACAACAGTTTTTTTACAACCGTTTTTACAACCGTTTTTACAACAGTTTTTTTACAACCGTTTTTCTTTACAACCGTTTTTCTATAACCATTTTTTTACAACAGTTTTTTAAACTGTTTTACTATGGCTGCTTCCGCTGGTCAGGCGCCTATCGAGATAGACACGATGGAAAAAAAATCGGTAGACGCTACACATTCCACTCCGAGCAACAACTGGAGCAAACCGCCGAAAGTGGAAATCAATGTCATGGAATTCGTGGAAAGGGTGAAACAAGGCCTAAATTTTGTTACTGAAACAGAATTAATGGTTAACATTCCTAAACTGGAATAAATTAAAAGGAAATGCTTAATTTTATTCGTCAGACCGTAAGAGAAAATGTGATAAGAACAATTTCGGAAATAATGATCAATTTACTTAAAACAGCAAGATTCAGACCTCAACGTGTTATAGAATGTAAGGGGTTCAACACAATAGAAGACTGCCTGGCAATATCTCAAAAAGAGATTATTACGACGAACTACATGCTACGAGCGGAATACATGGGAAAAAGGAGAACAGCTGTCTCGGTGTTTCACGTTTCGCACCACGTTTAAGAAAAGTATATCGGTGCATTCCTCCTAAAATTTGATGAAATATTTTCCACCCAATGTGACGGATTCGATGAAATATGGTAATTTGACAGATTGCTCAATTTGTAATTTGACTTTTCCTCCCCTACTTCTTCCTCTGAAGGGGGAAGAAAATCTCTAAATTATTGTAGGAGACAGGCGGTCGACCTGCTGGAATTGTAGCGAGATTGGCTTCCTCGCGTCAGATTTCTCCCAGGAAAAACCCAACAAACCCAAACGCACGGGTAGGGCAACACTTGGGGATTCAGTTGTCAGTCAAAAATCCCCGCCCCCTCCCACAAGAGAAGGCTAAGGAGGATGAGCTAAAAGAAACCCCCGAGAGACAACCCTGGCAAATTGCTCCAGGAAAGAAAACTCCTGGCTGCCTGAGTCTTGATCAAATAAGTGAGAAGGACAAAATCAAATGTGTAGAGATAGTGACCCCCCAAAAAAAAACAAATTAGATACGCAAAGAGCAACCAACCAGCAAATCTAAACCCATTCTCCTAAACAAAACCCCAAACCACATGCATCACTGACACTAAACACAGTCCCCAACGGAAACAAAATCCCGTTCACCAGTAAAAGTTATTCCTCCTTCAGTCATATCTCCCGTCCCCCATAAACAACCTTAATTGATTCCTTTGAGTTCAGTCAAAAATTTGAAAGATCACTCCTCCGCCGTCCCTTTTACTTCTGCCACCCCCATAATACTCCTTCCTGCACCCCCTCCAAACCCCTACCTGCATCACACACTCTTCTGGAGACTGAAAAGGGAAAGAAGCCTCTCCCTGGAAAAGAAAAAAATCTTCTTTACCTGCCGGACATAATATTCTGTTGCATAAACGATGTCCAAATCAACAATTTTGTTTATTTCAAAGGGGTTGACCTGATTGAACTAATAAAATTCAGGGAGGTGTTCGGAAAACGAATCAAAGATCCCAGCAATTTCCTGAACGCTTAAAGAATACTGACAGTGATTCGAAAAAGGAAGACGTAAAGGACTTATAGTTAATGTTCGAAGAGGCTAACAAAGCCTTCTATTTTGCTATACGTCTAGCCATATTTAAAGATGAAGTTATACATGATTTGCGAAGATGTTGCGTAGATGGGTCCCAGCAAAAATTCACTCGTCACTTCATAGGGTAACTAAGCTAACATATCCGTTGCAGGTCGGCAATGTTTCTGGTGATGGACTCATTGACACTCAAATGGCTAACGGTTCAATCACGAGAATCGTCGGCACACTAACGACTGTGTTGTTCTTTTATGATACCCAAGCACTATCATGGATCTCAAGCTTGCTATTTTGAATGTCCGGGTTCTAGAGGCCGACTCGCGTATATTTAGCTAGAGCCTGGACTTGCAGCACCTCGGAGTAGATATCAGTTGCTTGCCAAAAACTATCTCATTTCAGGTAACTATTTGGTCGCGCTAAGACATTGCACGTACTCAGTGTACTTTAATTCTTTTTAGAGAGGGGTTCTTAGCTAGTTAAAAGATCTTTATATGCGTCGGATGACTCGTAGAGTGGAGACTGCGTTTGAATAATATATAGGGCGTTTCGTTTCATTGGGGTTTATGCGCCTAATAATCACGTTGACCGTACTGCTTTTGGGGCGAATTGAGCAGTTCATGGGCACTTCTCGAACAGTTATCTTAGCGGAAGACTGGAACGCGGTTTAGATCTATTTGGATTATCTTCTAGGGATACTAACAATGTTCGGAATGCTGTTTTATTTCGTGATTTGGTGGATAAATTTGATCTTATCGACAAATGTCAAAATGGAAAGCCACGTGACTTAGTGTGGACTTCGACAGGTAGGCGTGGCACTGGCGCCGTACAACATACGAGTTATATCGACCGGTTTTTAGTTAAGCGAGTCGATCTAGGAGTATTAAATTGTCCAAGTTTTCACAATGTAGTTTACTCGGATCATCAACTTGTTCGTTTTCGGGTAAACTTAGATAGACTTAAACTTAGATTAGCCGGTTATTCAAACTTTTCACGTAGTTGTTCGACATGTAGGGCTACGGTGACGGGCTATTACTAGCTAGCCCTCTAGCTAACCAGATTTGAAAACCTGCAACTATTAGCTACGGAGCGACGTTAAAAAATCTAGAAACTCGCCCTCATAATAATGTGGCCTCTCTGAAGACCGTCATATGGAAAGAATCCCGTGCTATAAAGAAAGGCCTGTGTGTATTTAGGGCTCGCGTTCAGCACGTTGTTGACGCAGAAGGTAGATGAATAGAATAAATGCTTGTATTTGTTTGTATTTAATAAAACGGTTAAACATACACACATCTTTTACTGTCCCTTCTTTATGCGGATTTAAAGTTTGCGATCTCAAACTGTCAATTTATGGTTTATACCCTGTAAGCCCCCCTATTTGGGTAGAGCACTCTCGTAAATAATTTCACCCGCTACTTAATTGGCTGAAAAATGCGAAGCTCGTTGTTTGTTTGTTTACAACCAAGCGGTTTGAGCACTGTAAAAGTGGTGGCGGATGTCTATTTCAATAGACATTCCGACGAGTTATTTGCGGGCGTCGCTTCTGTGTTCGATTTGGAGAACTGCCGACTGTCAACACGACGGTTCTAGGTTCAATTCTTGGCTTGGGAGAGATGCTAGTCTAGCGGCACTGATGAATTGTGATACAACGAAACAGGACTGTATGTCGATGACTACAAACATATATATATATATATATATATATATATATATATATATATTATTACGTGCATTAAAGTAAGTTATCCATAGACATGCACGTTTATAAGTGTCACTTCTTATCAGTATGGTCAGACCGTCGACAAGGATCGAATGCATCAACAATCTTATATATATATATATATATATATATATATATATATGTGTGTGTGTGTGTGTGTGTGTGTGTGTGTTGGTATTTATTTATATATATATATATATATACGCATTAATAAATTTCTCTTTTGACACTCGCGCGATATACGAATCGGCAACTAGTATTTTTTTTAACCAATTTATAGCCTTAATAGCAGTTAAACAATAATCGCTATTTTATTCCAGAAAGTATATATGTTCGACCATACACATAGAATCATTTACTCATTTCGATTTTCTTTTCACGCCATAGCCTGGAACGATGTCAATGTAATGATAAATCAATGACAGTGACGTCAAATAAAAAGAACGCGATATATTTGAAAATAAATAAATAAAGCACTCAAATTTAAATAATCCCACGAGGCCTATATCGGTTTAAAATTCTAATCGTGTTTCAATTGTTTAATATTTTATTTTTCTGAAGAGGAATATAAAAAAAACATTAATTGGTTGCGATAAAAGCATAAAAGAATTATCAAGTTGTATCAAATCTATGTATAAATCACGAAGGAAAGTGTGAAACTATTAAAAAAAAAGAAATAGATAAACAGAAATATCGAAATAAAAGTAATCATAGATTAAAAGAAAAAAATTAATAATCATTAACATGTTTCGTGTTTATTTGAAAGAAGGAAACAGTTGTCAAAAATGTTGTATATATATATATATATAGATATATATATATATATATAATATAAATATTTCTGTAGAAATACATCTTATTTCATTATAATATATACCAATCCTTATTTAAAAAGCTTAATGTAATTACAGAGAAATATAATGAATGAATGACAGAAGTCTATATTTCAGAGTCCATAATGTTAACGATCTTATAATTTATTTAATTCAGTTGACATTTACAATTCTTGACAGTATCTGTTTCGTTCCGCAAAATCAATCACATATGAGTTAAGGGCAAAATAGAGTCACTGATTGATATAATTAAGTGATTGATTTTGTGGTACGAAACAGATACTGTCAAGAATTGTAAATTTCAAATGAATGAAATGAATAAATTGTAAGGTGGTCAACATCATAAACTTTGGAATATAGACATTTGTCATTCATTCATTATATATATATATATATATATATATATATATATATATATATATATATATATATATATAAGAAAACAATGTGATGTTGCGTTTGCCTGATATTCGCAATGGTAAACTTCAAACTATATAAATAACAGTATTTATATACAGAAAATGTAATCCCAATCGAATTAAAAAAGCTCAATACACAATAGAGAGTAGAACCTATTATAAGAGAAAGAAAATTAAAAATGTAAGTTGAACTTTACAATCAAAATTTATTGTTCCACTGAATACTCCAAAGAACAATTTAAAGTCTTTATTCCGTGGGGTTGAAAAGAATGCTATTCTTATTATTCTTCTCATAATAGGACATAAAGAAACCATCAAATTATATTTGTAGCAATGCTAGAATTTGCTAGTTAAGGCATTGATTGAAACCGCAATTTATTGTAGTTATGAATTGCCAAATAAAGAAAAATTAAAAAGTATTAGATATGCAAAAAAAAA
This sequence comes from Euprymna scolopes, assembly GCF_053919585.1. Lineage (NCBI taxonomy): Eukaryota > Metazoa > Mollusca > Cephalopoda > Sepiida > Sepiolidae > Euprymna > Euprymna scolopes. The sequence goes on from NC_136498.1 coordinate 100,969,426, forward strand.
AAAACTAATATAAAAACAAACCGTGCATAATATTTCAGCTTGAATGAAACTTCTCTCAAGTTGATCCAAAATGCGAACTAGTACTTTAGATAGAATGTATTCCAAAATTAGTCCAGCGTGACGATGTATATAATCCGATTGGAAAGTTTAAAAAAAATCCGATTGGGAAATTTACAAACAGGCTTAAATAATGAATTTTTCCCGTGCAGTGTTAGATGTATCAGAATTTTTGTAGGAATTTTTGACACCCCGAACACGAAACTGCGAATAAAATATAAAAATCTCGTAATTTCTCTGTTAAAAGTGGGTTATTTATTTTCTTTATGGATTATACTTCCAAAATAAACTATTACAGTTGTTTTAAAAATAATAGAAATATATATTTTTTTAAAAACAGTAATGAATTTTCCGAACTCAAGATTTTTCAATTTTTAAAATTTAAAAATCTATCAAAATTTTTCTATCGATTCTATTTTTACGATATTTTCAGGGTCAATGTGAAATTTTATGTTCTTTCCAATAAACTGAATATAATATTTTAGACAAACGTTTTTTTTTAATTCACGCCGCCCCCCCCATTTGTGTAAGTGTCACACATTTTCAAGTTTCTCTAAAAAGTAAATAATTAATTTATGTTTAATAGTTTTATATATCACAAATTGAAGAGAAAAGGTCAATAAATAATATATTCAAATTAAAAAAAAAAAAAAATCCCTTTTTTAGAAATTTACCTGTAAAGTCCGAAGTTTAAAACCTTTTTTTTAAAAAAAAAAACACACATTGTTTTTTTTGGTTTGTTTTTTTTAATGAAACCTTGGTCCTTGCTCCTTTAATTGAAAACAAATTAGGGCTTGAATAACATTTTTCGAGGAGTTATAAGCTTAGAAAGACAGGGGATCGAATAATTCACGCCTCTCATTTTGACATGTCTATTAAAAAGTAAATAATTAATGTATGTTTAATAGTTTTATATATACTAAATTGAAGAGAAAAGGTCAATAAATAATATATTCAAATTTAAAACAAAAAAAAAATCCCTTTTTTAGAAATTTACCTGTAAAGTCCGAAGTTTAAAACCTTTTTTTAAAAAAAAAAAAACACCTTTTTTTTTAATAAAACCTTGGTCCTTGCTCCTTTAATTGAAAAAATAATTAGGGCTTGAATTACATTTTTCGAGGAGTTATAAGCTTGGAAAGATGGGGTGGAATTATTCACTATTTTCACGAAATTTCTGATACACCTAGTGCAGTGCAGTAGTCCAAAGAGAAGTCTGTATCTAGTCAAATGGGACCTAATACACACACATACATACACACACACACACACACACACATATATATATATATATATATATATATATATATATATATATATATAAACAAAGATGGCGTAAATATCATTAAACACAATAGTAAATACATTTCTCAATTTTTTTTCAAATTCATGAAATCATGTCCATATTCTTTTTATTTTCTTTTAAATTTAGTGAATTATTCTTCTTCTACTGAGTAGGATTATAAAGATTCAAAACCTGACGTAATACTTATATGAATGGTTCTGCGCTACTAAGCAGGTGTTGTCAAAAATTGAACATTTTAAGATGTTAAAAGAAATACGTGGTAAATTGAACACCATCTTGGGTTTTGGAATATAGACTTTGATTAATCTATTAGTATCCGATATGCCGTTATTTTATTCTATATTTGGTTAATATGCATCTGGTATCCGGTTCTAAGGTATCTTATATAAACTATTTAATTTCTATGTCTTTTTATTTAAATTTCAGATTGTTTTATGCATATGTATTTATTTATATACATTATTTATTCGTTCACTTATTAATCATTGCATTTTTATAGTGTCTGGAAAAGAAATTGTCTTCCTTTATATCATCTATCCTTGTTATTTATCTAACTTTCTAGATATCTGTCATACATTTATTGTATATCTAATATATATATATATATATATATATATATATATATATATATATATATATTTATATTTAAGAAATCTATTCTTATCCGTGCTTTACTATCACTATTTATGAGTTTACCAGAACCCCGTAACTTTTACTAAAATTGTTTAATCTAAGGTTATATACCTAATATTTCTTATTATTTGCTTCGGTTTGTAGTCTATTTATATTTCAAGTGTAGTTTACATCTTTACACATATTAATATCCTGAACATATTACATCGTATCGCATATCATGCACATATTACATCGTATCGCACATTTACATCTATGGAAGATTTATTTAATAAAAAAATATGCTTAATATAGAAAATATAAAGCAAATACGAATTAAAGAAAAACCTTCTTTTGAAATATCAATAATTTGGTTTATGGTAGGGGTAGTATGTTTCTTCCTTTAGGTTTAATATTACGTCTAAAAATTTTGAGGTGCTTTTTTTTCATTCTCTAATGTTATACTAAGGCCGAATTTTTTTTCATTCTCTAATGTTATACTAAGTAGAAATAATAAATAAATAAAATGGAAACCTCAACAACAACGGTAATAGACTCTCAACATCATAGGTATGAGTTTTAATGTTTGTGACATATAATGGTTGTGTTTTAATGTTTTTTCTCTAGAGAATTGTCTGAAAAAGTGTGCTTCATTTAAACATACAGTGATAACATATTTTATTGTTTGTTTCAGATTACTAACGAGACAGATGTATAACATACTATCATGATAGCATGTATTTCCAATAATTTTGACTTAAACTTTAAAAAATACATTATACATACATATATATATATATATATATACATATATATGCTTTTGTTGAAATATATTTTATTTCCTCATAGTATATACCAATCCTTATTTAAGAAGCTCAATGTAAGCACAGAGTAATATAGTAAATGAATGCCGAAAGTCTATATCCCACAGTTCAGGATGTTGGCCCTCTTATAATTTATTTCTCTAATTCAGTTGACATTTACAATTCTTGACAGTATCTGTCTCGCTGCGCAAAATCAATCACTTAATCATTATATCAATCAGTGAATCTATTTTGCCCTTGACTCATCAGAAGAAATAGCAACAATCAATCCGTCAAATGGAAATAAAATGCATTCTGATACGATTAAAATTCGAAATTGGAAGAGAAACGATACATATCTTATAAGTATTTACAGCTTCTCTTCGCGGAAAATTTCTCCAAGATCAGCAAGGTTATCATGACCTTAGATCCAACAAAGTCAACAGGTTACCCTAGAAGAGCTGCAGGAACATCTGAATGAAACTGGGATTAAAATAACCATGTGTACAATAAAAAATGGACTACACAGAAACAGTCCGAAATCATTCATCCCAATGAGACTTCACTCCTTTTGAAACGACGCAGAGATGCTTGATTAAAATTCGCTACAGAGCATAAGGATAAGTAATGTACGTTTTGGGAAAAAGTACTATGGATAAGATGAAACTAAAATAGAGTTGTGTAGTCATAATTATCGAAATCATGTGTAAAGGACATACGGTACTAAAGAACACGGTGCCAACTACAATATTTCGTGGTGGCAGCATCATGATAAGGCCTGTTATTTTTTAAGAAAGTGTTGGTGTAATATCAATAATAAATGGTAAGATGAACGCCGAAAGCTACCAGAAATTCTGCAAGACAATTTAATAATTGATTGGATTTTTCAACAGGATAATGATTCTAGGCCTACCGCTATATCTACAAAGAAATGTTTCGCTAAAAATAACATTAATGTCTTACAGTGTTCCAGTCAGTACCCGAAAATTTATGGCGATATTTGAAAATTCAAATTTGTGAAAAGAGCATATGTAAATATGAGTTCTGCACCAAGCAAAAAAAAAAAAAAAAAAAAAGAAATGCTATTATAAAAGTCCACCATTGCCTCCTCCCAGTCATTTAACCCTAAAAGTCCCCAAGGCCTTAACACATTTAAATTTGAGTTCAGCACCATGCAAAACTGCTAAATAGACATACACAGAAAATTTTGGACAAATATGGTAAAATAGTCCCAAAAATGGAGTGTTTTTATTAGCCCTAAAAGAGCCCCTGGCGAACACCCAAGCATTATAGCAAAGTATAGACTAACAAAATTATATAGAAATCAGTTAGTTACAAATTTTCAGAAAGTTTTATAAAAATTTAAGTCATAAATTTTTTTAATAAGCACAAAAGTGTAAATTTTAGCCATTTTAACCCGAAAGGCACCTCTAGGAGGCAACTGGAGTTTTCCCGGAAAATGCGTTCTGTTAATTCTTCGCTCATACCATGCTTAATGTTTGTGTAAGATTTCAAAAAATTCCATGGCTTAGTAATCGAGAAATATGTAGACAAACGAACGGACGAGAGTGAATTTACGGGTCTAGCTTCCTTTTTCTTGGAGGGAATAAACATGCATTAATTTCTTTTAGAAAAAGAACTACGCTCATTCTTATTTTAGTAGTATGTATCTTTATACATAAAATCTATCAGATTTTATTTCAGTTAATGGTTTTACATACATTAAAATACAATTTTTTATGTGTATGAATATGTGTTCCACCCCACTGTATATGTGTGCGTTTGCGTGTTTATTTGTGTGTGTGTGTGTGTGTGTGTATGTAAAATGTTTTTGTTTGGAACATTGTATAATTTTCCAACAGTGAACAATATTGTTTTACCAATTTTGTTTTGACTTTTCACAATATTCGCAGATAATCTAGACATAATGAACAATATGATCATTTCTGTCCATTCGTTGTAAAGAGCATTTGCTAAAGCCTTCTCGTTCACTATGGCAAGATTTAGCCTTTCACCAATATAATTACAGATATCGGAATAATTGTAGTTGGTAGTAATATTTGGCGTCCCTATATTCATTATTAAGTGTTTTATTGTCGCTAAAATGAAACTCTGCCTCATATAATTTAATGTTTTCCTGTGATGGGACAATTCAATTATGCCGAGTGAAAACTAATTTGTCATGAAAGAGACGCGATGCATCGTTAATTAGAGGCACTTTTGTCAATTTGCTAGCTGGAGGGTTGACCTTTGACCCTTGACATTTACATCATTAAATTACATGAGATACTTCTGAAACAGAATTTAGGTTATTGAATATTATTTCAACTTTTTAATACAGTATATATATATATATATATATATATATATATATATATATATATTCTTCAGAATAGTTTTTATTTAACAATCAGTTGTTATGGAAAAGTGAGATTGTAAAGTTTACAAAATATTACTGGCAGTAATATTCTATAAGTTATCCCATCTAAACAAGAATTGCTCGATATGCAAGATAGAGCAACTAAATTAAATTGTGATTCAATGAATTTCAAAAACTCTCATTGAAATGAAATGAAGTGGTTGAGTTTCATATCAAATTTTTGTATTATTCTAAGCAAGACAACGAATACTTTAGAAAATAAATCTCCTTAATCTATAGGGTTTCGATATCTACCATCTCATCAGAGGAGAGAAAATATTAGCAAATACTTATAAAGGTATGCACCCTATTTGTCTAAAGTCAGTGAGACATGGGAAGCCAAAGTCGAAATAATAAATTTATCAAAAATGATATGAAACTCAGCCACTTCATTTCATTTCAATGAGAGTATTTTTAAATTCATTGAAGAACAATTTACTATATATATATATATATATATATATATATATATATATATATTTGTATATTTTGGCAACAATAATTATTTGGACACGTCTGATTGAACACGACAGAATTATTCTTTTCTCCGATCTTTCTGGATGTCTTTTGAATTTGCCGAACGGTCTTTCGGCAGGCATATTATATAGAATGGCGCCCAAAAGTTCGGCCATATTTTTCTCACGCGCTTTCTATCTGTGCATACGCCTATCGTCAGCAAATCGAAAAGATATTCAGAAAGATCGGAAAAAAGGAATAACTCTGTCGTGTATAATCATACATGTCTAAACACACACACATACACACACACATATATATATATATATATATATATATATATATATATATATGTGTGTGTGCGTGTGTGTGTGTGTGTGTGTGGTACTAGTGGGGCGGTTGCATTGCTTGAGCGTAAAATACGCTTCAATATATTTTAATTATTCCAGATTTCGTATATATTATTATACTGTCATTAATTCAATAGCAAAAAAGTATTAGCCATCAGCTAGAATCGAAACTGAAAAAAAAAACTCTTGCATTAAAAGCTTGTAAAGTTACCACTGTACTCATGTAACACGCATATGAGGTGATTCAAAATTAGAAATTAAAAATGAACTAAGATGAATGTACAAAATGTATCAAGATTTTTTTCATTTTAACCCCGTTTAAAAAGTACCCTAACCTTAACCGGCTAAAGACCCATAAAAATGTCTGTAAAAATATAATCATTTGAGGCTCTTAGCGCCGCTCTACGACTTTTAGTTTGAGAAGAGTCAGAGTTTTAAATTATGTAGACAGACAGACATATATGGCTTATTATATATCAGATTTTGGATGCCTGTTGCTCAGTAGAAGTAGACAAGTATTATTGTTAGCTAAAAACCCTCGTAATTTTTGTGACACGTCTCTCGTGGTGAGGCCAAGCAACTGATCTCCGGTCTTCTTCAAAACTTTGGCTCGTGATGTTTAATTTTCCGAGAGACTATCACATTAAATCCTGAACGCATCGGTGTAGAATTCTCTAGAAGTGGAAAGCGAAAGCTGCATTCACCAGAAAAAGAAGACAAATAAATAAAAATTCTATTCTACTAAAAATTTATTTCACAAAATTTACAATCTTTTTACATATATATTGGTTCAGTTCCTTGCACATTTTTAAATTTACAATCTCTCTTCTTCGTAGATGACCTCAGGCGGAATTGAGAGGGAAGTGGTCAAGCGTTTGGGAGCGATGATATTATCTCGAGATTCCACGGAATCTGGTTAATTTCGAGCGGCATTGGCTTTATATATTCCGGATCGAGTCGAGGTGCGGGCTTCCTACTCCACCAATCCAATTAAGCTACGTGTCCAGGGAAGCCACAGACAGATTTGCGTGTGTGCACTTCACAAATATTACCAGTTTTGTAATCTGGGACCAAAACCGACATCCGTTCTCATGACCCCAGGGGGTCAATGCTTGTCAATTTCCCTTGCCTAGAACTCAGAACACCTGGCCAGGTGTATCTCAGACCCGATGAATATAATCGTCATTATTCTAACATTTCCTGTCATTTGTTTTTCAAATAGCAAAATATATATCTGATTTTCAAACAATAAAACAAAATATATCTATATATTTCAATTCAAGTATTCTCTATATCCGCTGTTGTCCGGGATTAAATTAAGCAATCTAAGCATATTTACCCGGTCTTACTCAGGTCCCAGGGGGGTCTCATCCTCCCCAATATGGAGAAAATCGCTCCCTCAAGTCGATCACGTTACAATTTGTAATTGTGAGAAAAGGTAGAATTATTATGTTGTCGTACATACTGAGATGATACAATCTATATATGTATAAAGTGAAATTGTATGTTTGTGTGTGTGTCTGTGTATATACATTTCCCTACTCAACTACTCTGTTAATTTTCAGTCTACAGACTCGAGATTTGACATAAAAGTTATTGAGATTAGGGAAAATCTTTTCAATCGTTTTTTTGCCAGATATTTGGCTGTCAACGGGTCAAAGTTCAACGATTTGACTATTGAATACTCTACAAAACTCCTCCGCCAATTTTCTGGTCTAAACACTTTAAATTTTCGATGTAGGTTCTTGGACATGGATCAAACCTTTTAATTTGATTTGGACCCAAAACAATAAATGTAAGGATATAAAAATTGGGCTCAATGTTTAAAAAAAAATGACCTCTGCTGTCCCTACCAAATTACTCAGACAATTTTTTGTCTAATCATTTGATATTTTACATAAAATTTATTAAGAAATAGTGGAAGCTTTTTAATCGGGTTTTGGCCAAATATTAGGCTACCAAGGGGTCAAAGTTAATAAGATTCAAACTTTGCGGTCTCTAGCAAACTATTCAGCCAATTTTGGATCGAAATAGTTTAAAATTTACATAAAGGGTATTCAGACATGCAACAAGCTTCTTAATAAGTTTTTGGCAATAATTTGGTTGCCAATTGAAAGAGTTGACCTTTGCACATTCTACCAAACTTCCTCGCCAATTTTGGGTTTAAACACTTGAAATTTTAGATGTAGATTACCTGGACATGAGTCAAACTTTATATATATATATATATATATATATATATATATATATATATATAGTTATATATAAAGTTATTATTATACATAGGCCCCGAGCAAAGCCGGGTAAACTGGTAGTTTACTATATTTACGGTGTCGAAATCGCTCAAAGACACCAGTATAGCACAGCGAGCAAACGATGATGGCCTATGCAGTGAACTCACATGGGTAAATGTCTGCAGAAATATGTACGCATGTATCGGGCACTGGTTAAGTGATTAAAGTAACCATACACACATAATATTTTTCTTTTTATATACAAGAAATGTGTGTGTGTGCGTGTGTGTGTGTGTTTCTGCGTGTGTATACCCCATTTCAGTATGTAATAAGTAGGGATAGGACTACAGCATATACTTTTCATTGTTTTGACGCGAGTATGTATCTGTTGATATCATATGCTTTTATATGGAGTGATGTGCTTCTCGGTTGATTAACTCTGTCTATTAGTATCGGATATATATTTGAGAGTCAAAACAATGAAAAGAATATGCTGTCGTCATAGCCCTAGTAATAAGTACTAGTCAAGTATAATTGGTTTTATTGGTTAATTTACTTTAAACAAAGTACATATTCTAGAGTTCATTTGCCTATTCCCTTAGTAAACTTCTTTTCTCGCACCGTTTTGCTAAACGTCAGTATGATGACTTTCAGAGACTTTAGTTGAGTATAACAAGTTTTACAATACTTTGGAGAGGAGTTTACATTTTCTATGGCGACACGCTGGTGACTTCTATAAATCTCACAATGAGTTTGTTAGACTCTTGGAAACAATATACAAAGGGACACATTTAGAATGCGCCAAATTATTTTACAGTTAAAATTTCCACCAATAGGATTCTACTTTTGTAAAAACTTATGACTGTATGAACATATTAAACATTATTTTAGATTTAAAGTGAGGATTGTAAAGTGAGGAGTTAGTTACGCATATAATACAGAACTCAACAAGATCCCCTACTCACAACAGCACCGCCACCGAACATACCCTTAAAATATCGGCATAAAACCAGACTGACTGACTGGCTAGCATCCCATCCTTTCTACGCTATGAACTCAAAGTCAAGTCGAACTCCGAACCCAAAACCTAGGAAACGTTTCTATTTGTAACTTTAAGTCTACTAATCTAAAAAACTAACATGTTTTACTTTTTTTTTCCTTATTCCAGGTTTGACTTTAATCCTGAATATTTGTCTTGTTTTCTTTTTATTTATCTTTCTCCTAAATCTTTTTGTCAAATATCTATTATTAACCAATACTTTTTCTTATATTTAAAACGAGAGAAAAAGTCTCCCACGAAATCGAACATTTCCAAAATTATATTAGCATATTATCTGAACTCCAAACCACGCGTTTTTTTTCGAGTATGCATTACTTCTAGATAATCTAAAATTAATACGTAACCCTAAAGGTATTACTTCTAATCCAGATTTTTTTAAACGAGTTAAAAATAACCAGAATTTCCAATTTGATAAAAGTTCCATTATAGCAATTATTATGGGGTGGAGCTAGAACGGTCGAACATTCTGGCATGAGGTCTGCGAGCCGTGTGTAGTTCTTTAAATTCGACTCGAAAAATTGAAAGCTTTGGAAAAAGAGAATTCTTAACCTAACAGAAGCGAGAATTTATTTTTTCTACTGTAGAAGACAGAAGAACTTTATTTAAGTATTGTACTTAATATCTGCAATTACTATATGCTTGCTTGTATTAACAAAGTGCCCTCCATGATATCCATACCAAACCCTGAACAAAGCTTATAATTTAACTTTCACTATATTTGTAACTGAAATATACAGTATCTTAGCTGTGATCCTAGGGCTATTTTTCGGAGTAGATGCAATGCTCTGTGACTGACCTTAATGGCTGCCTATAAATACAGAATACGAATTCCGAATCACCATGAACTAGTTGTTCCTCTTATAACTGGAAATAAAACCTAACAGCTAGCTACGACATTCCAATATACATTTTACCTCCAAGACGACTACCTTTGTCTAACCTGAATGCCATTTTTTTTTCTTTTCTCCAAACAAAACCTTACCTGAAACTCTAAATCCTAATGCAGATCTACTGTTATTTGTAAGTAAATAACTCCTGTCTCTTGAACGCTAAAAATCTGCTCCTTCCCACCAAACCGCCACTAAACTCCTACATTGCACAGCATTTGTAGTGGAATCCTTAACTTCCAGCCCCTAACCCTCACATGCTAACTGCTTTATTCTTATTACTAAACATCTATACATTTCTACCCCTTAGACATGCATTAGAGTTCATTCCTATCCAGTTAGGTAATTAACAGCGAAAGTATGTATTCAGAAGCAAAGCGATCTGCATTACATAACTATGTCTCCTCCTACATAGTTTTGCAACGATTAACACGAAACTGAACCGATACTCCTTGTTATGAAAAATGTCCATGACTCTTACTTGAAAGCTGACATTATCTTCCCTCAATAATAGAAACACACTTTATACCTAAAACTTCAACTTTATTCGCATCTACTGAAAACCTGCCTATATATATATTTACCTAATTACACATGACTCAAAACTTACTATTTTATCCGTACTATATTACACTCACATCTCAAGCTTCCTGTCATCTAAAATATAGTTTGGGCACAACTCGTAGTTCAATTCTGTAACGTTATCCTAGACCTAAGCTAACATAAATAAAATTTTTAAAAATATGAAGGGAAAGCCTCAAACCACATTATCTCCTTTCTAACAAGCCTTCTTACAATCATAGTTGCTTACACTGCATGAGCTCTACTCATCCCCTTTATCCATTAACAATGAAATAGCAATGTCCCTAAATCACTTTGAGGAGTGTAACTATTCAGCAGATATATAACCTCTACAAACTAACCCAGTAACATAAACTAACCACGCGGGGTCGCAGAAATACCTGGATTAGAACCCAGGCGCGGAGGAAACCCTCTCAGTTCTGACGGATCCAGTAGATCTTCCCAGATCATCCGTCTAGGGGAAGGAAAACTCTGAAACTAAACCAAAGGGGGGGGAGGCCTCTTCAGTTTTGGATAACAACCTTCTTAGAGCTGGTGACTCAAACAAATTACCGGTTTGCAAACCTAAACTCCTTAAGGAGTAGATAGTCTCTGTCTATAGCCCGGCTTCCGTACTCCTTCTTTGCATATGAGTCAGGCGCAGAGACACTATGACAGTGATTCGACAGAAACACCCAGGGATGTATCTTGTTTCTTGTATAGGGCAACGAACGCCGTTTTTCCAACTCCCGACACACCCCGCCCTAAAACTGGGCACTTGAGAGTGCTTGAGTACAATATATGCCCGAGCAATTAGATTGGGTTGACCTTCGTCTGATGGGTTGAGGGTACCGGATTGACAGTCCCTGGCTGCTGTTTCCGACTGGTAGTACAGGCGCTCTAACTCTTTGGTAGCGCTTAGGGCGGATGCTCCATCAACAGTTGTATAATATCGGGATGTTTGTAGAGCCATGTCGCGCATGAAAAGGGATCCTGCACTCATCCCCGGTGGGCTTTCCTGAGGCCACAATCCTAATTGAAGAAAGGTCAGCTGATGGCTTACTTGTGATGCATGTCTGATTCCCTGCATAATATCTTGTTCAGACCCCCTTACCTAAACTGAAACTCTTTAAAAAATATAGCGACAGTACAATCTAAAAATAAGCTTAAACCAGGCTTAGGGTCAAACAAATCCGACTTGCCTCCTCCTTTGAGGCTTGCATTCACAATTATCTGTGGGCTTAGAACTAATTTAGCTGATGTTGAAGCATTTCTCTTTACAAATACCCCGGATATCTTAGCACTAAGTGAGACTAACCTACACTCCTCCATCCCCTCTATCTACTTTAACATACCTTAATATCTCCAACTCTGCCGTAAGGACTCTGACAGACATATGCACGAACTTGGAGTTTACATTCGTAATACCCTTCCCTTGACTAGAGAAACAAACCTAGAATCGGACAATCAAGTCTTTATGTGCTTTAGACTAAACATACTACACAACATTAGCTACTTTTATTTTCTCTACGGCTCTACCTCCACCCAGGACTGCACTATAATAAACAAAGTCTCTGACCGCATAGACACAACACCCTCCCTCGACACTAGCGCACAAATACATGTATTAGGTGACTCTAATGTCCACCACAAAAACTGGCTTGGATTCTCAACTCAGCGGGCAGTACAACTCATAGCTTCACTATATCTCACTCCCTATTACAAATTGTTACGTTTCCACCCCGTTTCCCTTACCAGCAAGAACAACACGCATTACTTCTAGATCTGCTTTGACCACAGTTCCCGATGATTGCATAACGAATGCCGACAGCCCACTTGGGAACGTTGATCATTTAGTGATAATAGTTGAAATCGTCCTAAACTCCAGAGCCAAAACTGAAGAGCCAGTGCTCAAACAACGATATATTATAAAAAAGGCTTACTGGGAAGGCATCCGAGACCTTATCAGAGATCTTATCAGAGATGCCCCATGGGGAAATATTTTTGTCTCTTCCTGCTCAACAGTGCGCAAATGAGACCACTGAATGGTTCAAAACTGCAATCGAAGCGCATGTTCCCATGCGGAAATTTTATAGCAAGCCCCACTTGCGCAACTGCCATTGCTCAAAGGCAGCATGCATACCGCAGATTTAACCGACATAAGTCCAGTTCAAACAGACAGAAGAATATAGAAGCTGGAAGTAAGGTTAAGAAATAAATAGCGAGAGCTTAGAGAACATTTACGAAAACCACTAAAAAACGCATCGAAGCACAAAATCTAGGAACTCGGGACTTCTGGAAAATCTACAACAGTGTAGTAAATAATGGACAATCAACAATGCCCCCACTAAACAACAATCACGAGATTGTTTTCTCAGCAACCAGGAAGGCTATCATGCTTGCCAGTCGGTTTTCCTCAAACTCCACACTGGACCTCTCCAACAACCCATACCTGACTTTTCTATGCCGACAGACGCCACGCTAGACGATCTAAAAATCACCCCTGCTCAGGTGCATGTTGTCATAAAAAACCTTGACACTTCAAAAGCATGTGGACCCGATCTCATCCCAGCTGTTCTATTAAAAAAGTGCTCAACCGAAGTAGCTCCAGTTCTCTCCAAACTCTACAACAAATGCCTTAATGAATCTTGCTTTCCGGGCTGTTAGAAAACTGCTTCTGTGGTACCAGTATTCAAGAATTCTGACGAAAGAACTAACCCATTATATTATCGCCCCATTAGCCTCCTCCCACATTTTGCCAAAATATTTGAGACCTTAATTATCCATGCTCTAGTCCAGCACCTTACAGATGCTAAACTTCTGACTGACCAACAATATGGATTTAGACAAGCCCGTTCCACAGCAGACATCCTAACTGTAATCTCTGAACGTATATACCATTCACTGGACAAAGCGGAGGAGAGAAGACCGGTAGCTTTAGATATATCTAAGGCTTTTGACATGGTATGACATTAAGGTCTCCCCAGGGAAATCAGATCATACGGTATCATTGGTAGAATACTTAACCTAATTACATCCTTCTTAGATAAGAGAAAAATCCAGGTAGTCCTCGACGGTCATACATCAAAACAATATGATATAAATGCGGGAGTGTATATCCTTGGACCTCTACTGCTCTTGATATTCATAAATGACCTCGCCGACAAGATTGCCTCTAGGATGGGTATATATTCTGATGACACCACACTCTATAACAGACACGACAGGAAAACCAGTGAACACATATCTGAAGAAATGGCAGAGACACCAGATGATAACCTCCAATCTGTAGTGGAATGGGGACAAAGATGGATGGTCACATTCAATGCCGCCAAGACTAAACTGGTTTCATTCAATAATTAAAAAAAACTTCTCTACCACCTATAGCAATGGCCAACGACTCTATATCTGAGAGTACATGTTTCAAACTCCTTGACTTAACGTTCACAGGAAACACTCACATTGAAACAATTGCATTGAGAGCATTCCCAGGATCGCTGCAAGAAAGATGGGCTTCCTCTACCGTGGTAGAAAACTACTAACACCCGAAAGTATCCTGTACCTCTATAAGGCCACTATTCGCCCATGTATGGAGTATTGCTGTCATATTTGGGCTGATGCATCTGCTACTAGTCTCTCGCTCCTTAACAAGGTTCAAAACAGAGTTGCAAACCTGATAGACTCCGAACTGCTTCAGCCTCTGTCCCATCGACGAAATGTTGCATCCCCCAGCCTGTTCTACATGCATTTTAATGGTGAATGCTCTGACGAACTGCAAGCACTTGTGCCCCCACGACGTGAACACCCTCGACAAACCCGACAGGCTGCTAAATCCCACCCTACACTGTAGATATCCCTAGATGTAAAAGATCTTTCTACTCCAGTAGTTTCTTCCCCAGAACCTCTAGACTATGGAATTCCATTCCAGGTCCCTGCTTCCCCAACCATACTGACGTGCAGAAGTTCAAGTGTAACGTTAACCGACATCTTGCTGCCCAAATCCCTACATAGTATCCCAGTAGTTATTGCCTCTGACGGTAGCCCCCTACACGAAAGTGGCAATGTGCCTTGTTTGGGGTGAAAATGTAATTAAAAAAAAAAATAAACGTAAAATGATCTCCCATTTCCGAGCCATTTTAAATTTTTAATGCATTTAACTTAATCTTTTTCCAATAATCCTAAGTTCATTTATTTTATTACCTTGTGAGTCGGACGGAGGATTAGCAGTAACAAACTTTGTAAGCATTCTTAAAATCATACAATGATGATCATTTATGTTTAATTTATATACTAAACTGGTGTCCATCAGGATTCTAAAATAATTATGCTCGCCTAGTTATCCACACGTGACCATTAGAACAAAATAACTATTTTGTTTTATTCCGAAAGGTTCTAAACATTTTACATTATTATTATTATTATTATTATTATTATTATTATTATTATTATTATTATTATTGTTATTGTTATTATTATTGTTGTTGTTGTTGTTATTATTATTATTAATATTATTATTATTATTATTATTAATTTTATTAATTTTATTATTATTATTTTTATTATTATTATTATTATTATTTTTATTGTTGGTTTTTTATTGTTGTTATTGTTATTGTTATTATTATTGTTGTTGTTGTTGTTGTTGTTGTTGTTATTATTATTATTAATATTATTATTGTTATTATTATTAATTTTATTAATTTTATTATTATTATTATTATTATTATTATTATTGGCTCGCAATGAGCTTTAATACAGGCCATCAAAGATCTCTCCTTGAAACCTCTCTGTGGTGTTCCCTGGAAGCTGAGTGACAACAAGTCTCTCCAGAGTTCCAGTAATCTCCATTTCTTTCGATAGTATTTGCAAATAAATTTGCATTATCGCAACAGCTGCTTGCCATTGATTTCCAATTCGCAGCGGCTATCCGTCTTCACTGGAATTTGAGTGGAAATAAGGTCTTCAAGGTCCCAGTTTTCTTTGTACTTATCCAGCGGAGATCTGGTCACTCTCCTCGGTATTTCCTTCCCCCTTGGCTCTACTTGGCTGTTTGATCTCTGTTGTTTTTTGTTTTGAGGGGAGAAGGGATGTGGTAATGAGAGAACATAGAAATGAGGCTTCAATCTCCTTAGTTGTATGAGGCATTTCATATTTTACCTCTGCAGCAGTTTGTCTGGTCCGCGCTTGTTGCTCATTCAATGGATTTCCTTAATATTTTAGCTGTTTTCATTATTATTATTATTATTATTATTATTATTATATTATTGTTATTATTATTATTATTACTACTACTACTACTTTACGTCGCCGTTTATTTTTTTAACGTGAAGAAACTCAACTTAATAACTGATGAAATCTTTACACTGACGATAAAAATATGAACCTTCGTATAAAGGAGAAGGCACCTTATATTACGAATGTTTTCTAAGAAGCATTTTTATTGTTCAGAAACTTATTTCCTAATTAATTTTTGTGAATTATTCTGTTCCTAAACTATCTTTTTTTTTTTTGCATACCAATCGTCAATTATTTTCAATTGTTAATGAAAAAATTCAAATAGAATTAAGAACAAATTGATGCAAATCGTTATTTTTGTAAAAGTAAAATATTTAGTTTTCTCTTAATTTCCAACCAATTGCAAGCACAAAATTGATTACAAATATATAGAAACGTCACTCGAGTTATATACTCCAGGTGTATTTTTTTTGTTGCAAAAATATATGCAAACATTACTGCTTACTGTAATTTCCAAAGTGAAGAATAATTAGTTACTCTAATTGCCTACTATTTATCAGATAATCGTTATAACTACTCAGTCCTGGTCCCAGAAAACTTGGAGCATAATTTTCCAAACAGAGGACTATACCTTTGCCTCCTTTGGCGGTAGTGAATCTAAGAGTTCCCATTGCATTAGCATGACCTTGTTCTCTGGATTATACTGCTACACCTAGGTTTCATCATATGTAATCCGTCTTTATAAATATTTAAATCCTCTTTTTGGAACATCTCCAAACTCGTTCTCGGGCATTTTACGTGTTCTCGTATATGGAAAGGTATCAACAACCTTGAAATGTATCTGCAAATTGGCATGAATTCTAGTTTTCAGAGACCCTGTACTGATCTTTCCATCTTGAGCTATTCAGTGAATAGTCACGAAATGATTGTCCAAAATGGCAGCCCCAACTAGAAAGATATCCCATCAGTATCAGAAGATAGGGTCAACCATGTATTGCACGTGTTTCTACAGATTTCACGCCTTATTGAATTCAGCGTTTTCACAAGATCCCACAAAGTTGCATCATTACCATATGTTTCTTTCATTTCATCAAAAATCTCCTGTGTTGTGCATCCTTTGAAATACCAAAATCGGGTCACCGTGGGATATTGACCAGGTTCATTTTCACCTCTAACTCGGTTACAACTCCTGTAAATCATAAACAGCAGTTAGTACGAAGTTGTAATATGCTATGGAGCTGAGAGAACTATAAATCATTACACATGCTAAAATTTTAGCTAGGTCAGCTTACCGGAACTGGGTTAGCGCCAATATTTATTGAACGTCCCGTATATATTAAGCAGTTGACAATTATTTTATTTAAGAATTTATATAAGAATAGATTCATTTACTAATATGTATCTTAATTTCCGTTTGTGTGATTTTTATTCGACTACTCAGATGTTTAAATATTTTGACATCCATAATTTTATATCTGACCTATAATATAGGTTAGTTTGTTTTTGTTCTTGATCCGCGTTTGTCTATTATACTTAGTGGAATGTTATATATATATATATATATATATATATATATATATAATTATTTTTTTACTATAATAATTAAATACCTACAGACACTAGTGTTTCATCCTTTCGGGATTCTTCAGTGCAGGGTGTCACAATTACTACCAGTCGAACGATTCGAACCCCGCGACACGAGACATCTCTGGCTCGATTAGCGAAGACCGTATCCATTCGGCTACCATTAATCGTGTGAAATAGCGTTGAATTTTAAACATTTTAATTCAAATGTTCATTACGTCAGACAGACAGTGATCAAGTCGTTATACGACGATCTACGCATAAGAGCTAAATTGACCGACTTTAATTCAACAGAAAGTGCTCAACTATAAGAAATGTATTTCTTAAAGGGGCTGTCATAATTATTTTTTTACTATAATAATTAAATACCTACAGACACTAGTGTTTCATCCTTTCGGGATTCTTCAGTGCAGGGTGTCACAATTACTACCAGTCGAACGATTCGAACCCCGCGACACGAGACATCTCTGGCTCGATTAGCGAAGACCGTATCCATTCGGCTACCATTAATCGTGTGAAATAGCGTTGAATTTTAAACATTTTAATTCAAATGTTCATTACGTCAGACAGACAGTGATCAAGTCGTTATACGACGATCTACGCATAAGAGCTAAATTGACCGACTTTAATTCAACAGAAAGTGCTCAACTATAAGAAATGTATTTCTTAAAGGGGCTGTCATAATTATTTTTTTACTATAATAATTAAATACCTACAGACACTAGTGTTTCATCCTTTCGGGATTCTTCAGTGCAGGGTGTCACAATTACTACCAGTCGAACGATTCGAACCCCGCGACACGAGACATCTCTGGCTCGATTAGCGAAGACCGTATCCATTCGGCTACCATTAATCGTGTGAAATAGCGTTGAATTTTAAACATTTTAATTCAAATGTTCATTACGTCAGACAGACAGTGATCAAGTCGTTATACGACGATCTACGCATAAGAGCTAAATTGACCGACTTTAATTCAACAGAAAGTGCTCAACTATAAGAAATGTATTTCTTAAAGGGGCTGTCATAATTATTTTTTTACTATAATAATTAAATACCTACAGACACTAGTGTTTCATCCTTTCGGGATTCTTCAGTGCAGGGTGTCACAATTACTACCAGTCGAACGATTCGAACCCCGCGACACGAGACATCTCTGGCTCGATTAGCGAAGACCGTATCCATTCGGCTACCATTAATCGTGTGAAATAGCGTTGAATTTTAAACATTTTAATTCAAATGTTCATTACGTCAGACAGACAGTGATCAAGTCGTTATACGACGATCTACGCATAAGAGCTAAATTGACCGACTTTAATTCAACAGAAAGTGCTCAACTATAAGAAATGTATTTCTTAAAGGGGCTGTCATAATTATTTTTTTACTATAATAATTAAATACCTACAGACACTAGTGTTTCATCCTTTCGGGATTCTTCAGTGCAGGGTGTCACAATTACTACCAGTCGAACGATTCGAACCCCGCGACACGAGACATCTCTGGCTCGATTAGCGAAGACCGTATCCATTCGGCTACCATTAATCGTGTGAAATAGCGTTGAATTTTAAACATTTTAATTCAAATGTTCATTACGTCAGACAGACAGTGATCAAGTCGTTATACGACGATCTACGCATAAGAGCTAAATTGACCGACTTTAATTCAACAGAAAGTGCTCAACTATAAGAAATGTATTTCTTAAAGGGGCTGTCATAATTATTTTTTTACTATAATAATTAAATACCTACAGACACTAGTGTTTCATCCTTTCGGGATTCTTCAGTGCAGGGTGTCACAATTACTACCAGTCGAACGATTCGAACCCCGCGACACGAGACATCTCTGGCTCGATTAGCGAAGACCGTATCCATTCGGCTACCATTAATCGTGTGAAATAGCGTTGAATTTTAAACATTTTAATTCAAATGTTCATTACGTCAGACAGACAGTGATCAAGTCGTTATACGACGATCTACGCATAAGAGCTAAATTGACCGACTTTAATTCAACAGAAAGTGCTCAACTATAAGAAATGTATTTCTTAAAGGGGCTGTCATAATTATTTTTTTACTATAATAATTAAATACCTACAGACACTAGTGTTTCATCCTTTCGGGATTCTTCAGTGCAGGGTGTCACAATTACTACCAGTCGAACGATTCGAACCCCGCGACACGAGACATCTCTGGCTCGATTAGCGAAGACCGTATCCATTCGGCTACCATTAATCGTGTGAAATAGCGTTGAATTTTAAACATTTTAATTCAAATGTTCATTACGTCATACAGACAGTGATCAAGTCGTTATACGACGATCTACGCATAAGAGCTAAATTGACCGACTTTAATTCAACAGAAAGTGCTCAACTATAAGAAATGTATTTCTTAAAAGGGCTGTCATAATTATTTTTTTACTATAATAATTAAATACCTACAGACACTAGTGTTTCATCCTTTCGGGATTCTTCAGTGCAGGGTGTCACAATTACTACCAGTCGAACGATTCGAACCCCGCGACACGAGACATCTCTGGCTCGATTAGCGAAGACCGTATCCATTCGGCTACCATTAATCGTGTGAAATAGCGTTGAATTTTAAACATTTTAATTCAAATGTTCATTACGTCAGACAGACAGTGATCAAGTCGTTATACGACGATCTACGCATAAGAGCTAAATTGACCGACTTTAATTCAACAGAAAGTGCTCAACTATAAGAAATGTATTTCTTAAAGGGGCTGTCATAATTATTTTTTTACTATAATAATTAAATACCTACAGACACTAGTGTTTCATCCTTTCGGGATTCTTCAGTGCAGGGTGTCACAATTACTACCAGTCGAACGATTCGAACCCCGCGACACGAGACATCTCTGGCTCGATTAGCGAAGACCGTATCCATTCGGCTACCATTAATCGTGTGAAATAGCGTTGAATTTTAAACATTTTAATTCAAATGTTCATTACGTCAGACAGACAGTGATCAAGTCGTTATACGACGATCTACGCATAAGAGCTAAATTGACCGACTTTAATTCAACAGAAAGTGCTCAACTATAAGAAATGTATTTCTTAAAGGGGCTGTCATAATTATTTTTTTACTATAATAATTAAATACCTACAGACACTAGTGTTTCATCCTTTCGGGATTCTTCAGTGCAGGGTGTCACAATTACTACCAGTCGAACGATTCGAACCCCGCGACACGAGACATCTCTGGCTCGATTAGCGAAGACCGTATCCATTCGGCTACCATTAATCGTGTGAAATAGCGTTGAATTTTAAACATTTTAATTCAAATGTTCATTACGTCAGACAGACAGTGATCAAGTCGTTATACGACGATCTACGCATAAGAGCTAAATTGACCGACTTTAATTCAACAGAAAGTGCTCAACTATAAGAAATGTATTTCTTAAAGGGGCTGTCATAATTATTTTTTTACTATAATAATTAAATACCTACAGACACTAGTGTTTCATCCTTTCGGGATTCTTCAGTGCAGGGTGTCACAATTACTACCAGTCGAACGATTCGAACCCCGCGACACGAGACATCTCTGGCTCGATTAGCGAAGACCGTATCCATTCGGCTACCATTAATCGTGTGAAATAGCGTTGAATTTTAAACATTTTAATTCAAATGTTCATTACGTCAGACAGACAGTGATCAAGTCGTTATACGACGATCTACGCATAAGAGCTAAATTGACCGACTTTAATTCAACAGAAAGTGCTCAACTATAAGAAATGTATTTCTTAAAGGGGCTGTCATAATTATTTTTTTACTATAATAATTAAATACCTACAGACACTAGTGTTTCATCCTTTCGGGATTCTTCAGTGCAGGGTGTCACAATTACTACCAGTCGAACGATTCGAACCCCGCGACACGAGACATCTCTGGCTCGATTAGCGAAGACCGTATCCATTCGGCTACCATTAATCGTGTGAAATAGCGTTGAATTTTAAACATTTTAATTCAAATGTTCATTACGTCAGACAGACAGTGATCAAGTCGTTATACGACGATCTACGCTTATATATATATATATATAAAAGTGAACGTGTTTGTGTGTCTGTCTATGTGTCTGCTTGTCTGTATACTATTTCCCTACGCAATCACTCTGTCAATTTTTTGTCTACACACTCGAAATTTTATATACAGGTACTGAGATTTGAAAAAAATCTATGTGATCGGTTTTCGGGCCATAAATTTGACTTTTAAGTGGCCAGAGTTCAACGATTTTACCGTTGAGAACTCTACTAAACTCCTCCGACAACTTTGGGTCTAAACACTTGAAATTTTAGATATAGGTTTCTTGGACATGGATCTAACTTAATAACTCGATTTGAGCCCAAAAGAATAAATTTAACGTGGTCAAAATAGGGATCAAAATTGAAAAAAAATTTTTCTTGTTTTTTTTTTTTTTTTGCTCAGTATACACCTCCAAACACCCATGCAACGCCGGACACCCATGCTAGTACATATATAAAGGCGGCAAAAGATAGTCCGCACTTGTAATTTTTTAAAAACTGCAAATTTAATTTGCAACCATAGACATTTAAAACTAATGATGTTTCACGACGTTGCCTGGGAGAATAGCAAATTACTTTTATCAAATCATTTTTCTACGAATTGATTAGCCAAAATAACAGCCCGAACTAGCTAGATACTCCATCAGAAATTAGGGTTGACAATTATCGCACGTGTTGCCACAGATTTCACGCCTTATTGAATTCAGCGCTTCACAAGATCACACAGAGACAATAAAGCTATATAATATTTAATTGAAATTTAACCCCTGCAAAGTAAATATTACTGTAGAAAGGAAAACAACTAATCGAGGTAAAACCTACCCTACAAAATATAATCGGGACAAATATATTAAAAATGTTAGCGCGTTAAATCCTTCTAAAGGAATAAATACACGGGATATTTTCAACTTACAAAAGAAGCTGATATCTTTCTCCGCGTCCCTTTCATTTATAAATAGAGCATTTGTGTCCTGGTGGCTGTGTCCTATTTTAGCTACAGAAACATTAAGAAAAAACAGGAATATTTTATGCCTGAATGAAATATTTTGTTCAATTTTTATTACTAGCTATGAAGATTAAGCCTCCACATTTTTGCGCATAGATTTAATTTACGTACGTGATTATTCTTTAATTACTTTAAAATTAAAATTAAAACTAACGTCTTACCCATAAAATTGATTTGTATCCAGGATTGTTGAATCAACCTTACAATCCGCTATTCCCGCGAGTTTACTTAACCTTTCGCTAGAGATAGGGTCGTACTTTCCGTCAGAGGTAAAATAGCAACTTTTGTTCATATGATTATTAAAGTACATTTTATATATATTTAATAGACACATTGCAATATATATGTTGTTTAGACATTAAATTAACTAAATCATTAAATACCATCAGAATTGTTTATATATCTTGAACAGATACATAACAAATAACTATAATAGGTATATTGTTTAAGAATTAAATAGCCTAAATGGATTAGCACACCGTAATAACAAATGAAAAAAGAAATTAAAAAAAACGTTACAATGTATCTATATAATAAGTTTTTTGTATTGTAAAACTTCCTGTTATGTTTGAATGATAGACAAATAAAGCCTATAATAGACGAAATAAATATAATTGGTTGTTTTTTGTGTGTTTTCTTAATTAGACGTTTATTTAGTTGATTCGAAAATATATAATGGCCGAGAATTGAACACACCTGACATCTTATTTGCCTGCCGTTCTCGTGTTTAGGTATTCATTTAATGAAGTCTGGCGAAATTAGAGGAGGTCTTGGAGAATAGACTAATTTGTAAAGATGTTGATTAGCGCCAATTGTTGAGAGCACCATCAGCCTCCTTTTGAATTGGCGGCAGTCGAAAACTAGAATACTTTAATCGACTCTAAAACTATGTTTTCGTCTCAGCCGATCAAATTGTTGTCTGCTAGAATGCCAGCAATTACGTCTTGACAGTATTCTTTGGCAGTTCGTTGATTGTCCGAATTTTGGCGATAGACGAGTGTCAAGCGATTACATCGAATTCATTTTAATTAGATGATTTCAATTGTTGATTGATTTGAAGGGTCTGTTTGTTGCTATCGCTATTTTAATTTTGAAATAGAAAATTGTAAGTGGATAGGTGTGCTGAAAAAATATCTTCATCTTATCGAATAGTTATTCTACTTCAAATTGACATATACTTACGGGGAATGGTAATTTATCTTATTAACCAAATTCCTTATCATCCCATTTTAAAATTGTATAATTACATTGTATTTAAGAGTTTGTCAGCTATGTATGTAATAATTTTCTAAATTCTACGAAGTGTATATAGAAAATCATTTTGAGAAAAACGTACAACTCACTAAATACAAGAATTAAGAATTTAATTATCACATGTATCAAATAGGCATTTGAATAAATATTATGCATTTGAATTTTTTTGTGGTACCGAGAGATCATTTTGGGAAAAGCGAGCACCCTACGAGAAATCAATTAAAAACATAAAAATACTCATTAAATGTACAAAAACGTATTTGAATAGGAAACTGCATGGGATGAAACAACAACTTTGATCAATTTTCCAAGTTAAAATCAACGTTAAATGCATAACATTTGAAAGGTTATTTTCGGTAAATAAAGTTACACAGGCTTAATCAAGTCGCATCAAAATCAGGTCTATTCAGTGAAACAGCAGTGGCCGAAAAACGACCTTTTGTTATAGTTATAGCACCAATGCAGCCTCATGAGAGTATTTCAGGTAGTGAAAGATTTGTTATATAATAACAACCGAAAAGGATATCGTTGTTGGTTTACGATTTGTTCCCGGGAAAAATTAATCCTTCGATTTTCCGATCTTGCATTCTCCTCTTAACAATTAACCATCCATAATCGACAATAAAGACATATTATTATTTTGTCATATATCAGAGTGTCGTCATTCATTTAAACGATTCTATTGCAATAGAAATAAAACAAGCCGTATAGTTTTTCGAGTAAAAATAGTTAACGTTCAGTCCATAAAAATAAAAATAAATGACTCAGTATAATGGTTATATTATCACTTACACTTTTTTGATTTTTAGATTTGGAAATAAAGAGTTTCTAACCCTAAGTTTTGATGGGCAATGCCACTTTTTTCACTATTCTACAATACTAATTTATAATAGATGCGTTACTATATTTTTCTGTTTCTGTTAGTTTGTTTGATTTTTCAACTCATTAAGAAAGATAACTTGCGTTGCTGGCAAAGATTTTACATTGCACATGGTTAATAAATGTATTTTTTAATCAATTTCTAATTATTAGTCTTGATGCATATAAACCTACTATTAATTAAAACTCGTTCCATCATGCCTGAAATGTAGATAAAAGCCTACACCTTATCAAACAGACCGACGATGGTAATGATAATCTTAATGATGAAGGAGGTGACAAGCATCCATGCTTCAAAGAAACTTTAAATATACGTGTCGAATAAAGCTGTCTTAAAGTATTCCTAAAATCTCTAAGACACTTGATGCCTGTATTTCAATTATAATAATACTTGTTAAAACAGTAGGGAAACTTGTCCTTACACGTGTTCTTATGTATAATACCTCCCCAGGAGACAGAGTTAAATAGACACCAGGGTCGTTTTTTTTAACGCGGACAAAAGGAACAAAAATAATAATTGTCTCATTCGTGAAGGATATCTTCTCCACTGAGAGAGAACAAAAAATTGAAGTGTAACATCAGAAAAACAGATTGTAAATTTTGATCTTGATTTGAACATTTTTGCATGTATTAAATTATTCGGACTATTTTTCATATATTAGGTGTTATTTTCAAAACGTTTTGACCGATGTAACACTCGTACTTCTTCGGAGATATCTTACAGATCTATTACCTTATCCGTTACGCCAGGGATCTATCCTCTTATTAGTTTTGGAAGTTTATAACCTATTCTTGTTTTTAGAACATTTTTGTTTTTTTTTGTTTTTTTAAATTGAATATTACTTTCCGAAAACACAATATGCCGTATGTGAAAGTATTTCATATTAAATAACCAGCGGAAGTGTTGGCGTTATATAAAATATAAAACTTTGTACAAATAAAAAAGTGCATTTTATAAAGAAAAGACACCATGTAAATTTTTGCTTGTCTAGTTATCAAATTTATAAATTGAGAAAAATGAAAGAGATGAAATTTCATATCAATATTTCTGGTCAAATTTGTTTTATTTAATCATAGAATCAAAACTCAAACGTAACATAAAATATAAAATTGAGGGAACGAGAAACCAGAAGACAGTGTTTGTTTCATTGAAAAGAACAATATTGGAATTACTTAAGTTTGGAATGATTCTTGTTTTTTTTTGTTTTGTTTTTTTTTCAGATGTAAAATTTTGTAAAATATATGCTAATGAAAAAGTTATACAAAACTGTTAGGAAGCCGAAGAATTGACTTTGGAATCGTCATGGGAGGTTTTCTTCTTTTGTAAGTTTATTTTTTATCTAAGTGAAACTAATCAGTGTTTACGAATGAAGATTGGGTGATTCGAAAATGTTGGGGATAAATGAAAGGCGAACATAATGAGAAATGTAAAAACGTTCGCACACATAAACGATGGGAATTAAAGGAGAGAAATAGGGTTCTTTGTAAATAGGGAAATCATGAAAAACAGAAAGAAAGACGGAATATACAATATAAAGCAAAAGGGGCTAAGAGGTATTAATTCACAACACCTTAAAAATATTTAACATTAACGAAAAATAAATGAAATGTCTTTGAATAAAGATATAGGAAAAACTGAATAATAATTAATGAAATAAATAACCACACATAATAATGAATAAATAAGAAAAAAAGATGAAAGTAAAGAAGATGAAAGAGATGGGACTGTAGAATGACCAAATTGAACATTTGAGGCTATAGATTCCAGTTATGCATGTATTTGATATCGATAAATAAAAACTGCGAACTCGGATAACGGGAAACAAAAGAAAAGTGATAGAAAGAGAGATCACTGATAGAGGACAAAAAAACTTGATTAGAGAATGTGTCGTTTAGTATTTAATATATTATTTATTTCGAACAGTGCATCATTTTTATTTTTATCTTTTATTTTTTTATTTACCTGGAGGTCACCACTTATCAAGGCCCGGAGGCCACTCAGGGGTAAGGGTTATTGCGTGTATAGTAATCAAGGAGATAGTATGGTAGTAATCATTAGTATTGGAGATTTGATAGTGTGTCTTACTTAAGGGGTCGGTTTGTCAGGAATTTGTTCATATTGGACTTGAAGACATCCAAGTTGAAGTCAGGTGGTAAACAGGCAAACGGAAGAGAGTTCCCCAGTCGTGCACTTCTGAGAAAGAAGCTCTGTTCATGGAATCTACGTTTGGATAAAGGCACAGATAAGGAGTGGGGAAAATTAGTGACAGTAGTTTCAGCCAGACGGGTGTTTCTCGTAAAAGATTGGCGAGGTGGGATGAGAGATTGGACCTCAGACGAGCACTTGCCATGAAAATAACGATAAAACAAAGACTGGCTCGCAACGTCTCCTCTGTGGGAGAGAGGTTGCAGGGAAGAGAAAAGGGCATCCACCACTAAGCTACGGAGTCTATTTTGTACTCTGTCAAGTCAGGACAGGCTGTTTTTAGCAGCTCCTGCCCAGATGTGGCAGCAGTACTCCATCCTTGGACGTACTTGGCTTTTATACAGATAGAGAATTGCATCAATAGTGAGATATCTTCTGGAGCGGTAGAAAGATTCCACCATTTTCCCAGCGTCTTTGGCAACAGACCTGATGTACGTGTTCCATTTCAGATCAGGGGTAAAGGTCAAACACAGAAGCTTGTCAAAACATGGAGCCTCCCCAAGATGAGAGCCATCCATTTCAATTGATGTCAGATGGGGATCAGAGCGTTGATGATGTAAAGATAGAAGCTTGGTTTTGGATGAATTAAAAGTGACCAGCCACCTCTTCACCCACTGTACCACGCGCTCAAGATCAGAGGAGAGAGAATTAGAGAGAACTTTGTCATTTACAGCATTTTATTTATTTTTATCCTGCTTTATGAATAACATTACTAAGCTGACGTTATACAATTATCATTTATCTTTTATGATGCCTTTCACATTCATATACACGCACTTAAAAGAATGATATTTCACCGATCGATTATAAAATAAGAGCAGCAAGTTGATTCAGTTATATGTAATCATTTATTAACACAGTTATGTGTACGAAATTACATGAACTTGTTTTGAAAATTACAAGTCATTTTTAGACACATCTTTTCATTCATAAAAATATACGATTTCGCCCTCTAGAAAATAAAGCATTATAGCAATACAAACACAGGTGCTACACATAGAACTACAATACGATTACACTACGTGCACATACGCGATGCATATATTATGGATATTATCAGTCGATTTTGTGCAATGTCGTAACTTCTCATACTATTTTGACGCGAGTCATCCCTCTGAAAAAACTATATTTACATGTAGTAGCAGATTACTTACTCAGTTATTATTCTGTCCTTCCCTTCACCCAGCTTACACCGTTATAAATATTTTATACAGTTTTATTATTACTCGCGTCCGTAATGATTTGATTTTATCATTTCATTTTATTAACTGTTAGCTGATACGTATTAAACATAATAATGATTACCGCTCCCTTCTGTTTAGTTTTTTATTGTTGCCATTATCAATTTTATTAGCTGCTCAGGTTTATTTAATAATTCACGAGACTGAATTCTTGAACAGTTTCAGAATGATTACGTGAAATTTAATATGTCATCCTTATTCCCTTCGATAAAAACATTGGACATTTATTTGAAAATTTAAATTAGGCGGCCTAATTTTGTAATTAACCTATGATTACGTATACATTTTGTAATGTATACGTTGTCACAGTTCTTTGAAAGGAGAATAGGATTTAAAATAATTTCTTTAAGGGACATGATTTTCTAATTGACGGACAAACTGATAACCTCTACGTAGGCGTTTCGGTTGCATGTTCTTTTCTGCTTTTTTATTTTTTTTTTCAGCGATGATTATTAAAATTGACCGAACGGCTAATGTATTAATTTTGTAAATCACACGTTCTCGCACTTTTAGGTTGATAGTGGAGTTTAATTTTAAAAAGTAAAATGATATACTCATTGATAGACAGATTACGAAGTCGGTTTGATTACATGTTTGCTTGTTCTTTTTTAGGGCTGATTGTGCAGGAGTGAACGGCAAATGCGTTAATTTTGTAAATTACACGCTCTCATATTTTCTTTAAAGAAGGGGAATGTGGTTTTAATATTTGATTCATAAGAAAATGATTTTCTCATTGGCTGACGGACAACTAACTTACCTGTACGCATGTTTTTGTTTTCGTTTTTGCCCCCTCAGCATTGATTATGAACGTTGACTGGGGGTATTTATTTGCTCCCCCACCGAGCAAATTAGGCACAAGGGCAATTTTTAATGTGAGGAGTGAAGGGAGGGGGAAGGGCAAAACGGGACCAGCTCCCGAGAGATGGGAAATGGGAGCTGGTTTAGTTTCAGATAACTGAACGACTAACGTATTAATTTTGTAAATTACACGTCCTCGTACATTTTCAGAGAGATAGAATTGAAATGATTTTTAGAAATAGAAATGATTTTGTCTATGGCTAACTGACTACTAACCCAAACGTACGTAGTATAATTACAAGTTTTCTTTTAGCCACTGACTCGTACATACTTTCTCTGTACGCATAAGTAAGCGAAAGATATTCCATTGACAGATCATTTAACAATGGAACAGAAATTTGAAAAGAAAGAGACTGCTGACTAAGACAAATATTAAGTCCATGATTTTACTTATACTGTCGTAACTGCTGTAACGAACCGCTCCTGATGATGCTCTTATCTTGGGAATAAAGTTTCTTGTTATATAGACTGTGTGATATAGATCATTGATCACGCATTTATATACTCTATCCAGGAAAAAAAGGTTATGCGTACAAAAAGAGAAGCATCGAGGAGGAAAAGAGTTGTACTAAATCAAAGAGATTGCAAAAGAGACGAGGAAAACGAATAAGGATTAGTAAGAGAAAAAGAAAAAAAGAGCGTGAAAGATGAAAATAAAACATTCATCATCACATCATCCGACCGTTTCCTGATTGCTGTTGATAAAAAGTTGTCTTGGAAACCTGATAGGAATGGCGGTATTTGAATAAAAAAAGCCAGAGAACAATTTGAAACCGGATTCCTCTGTCTTATTTCTTTGTTTTCTTTTCAATGTGCTCGTGTTTATTGGACGAAGAGCTGAACAAATATACAGTCACTCCGTACAAGACGGAAATACAGTAAGATTATTAAATAAAAGCCAGAAATCGCAGTCGCATTGTCCTTCCCACCTAAATATCTTCTGTCAATGATATATAAAATAAATTGAAAGATATACGATATGCAAGAACGACACACAGATATACGCGCACAATGATGTCCTCAATGAAAAACAAATATGAAAAATCGAAAACCTACGTTTCGTATTTATTTTCGCTATTGAACATATATTGACGTCATCGTTTTTTATTTTCTAGCATGTTTACATGGATAAATGTTTCTAAAATAACAAGTTAACAATTGTGTGGTTGATAACGGTATTAACTGATGAATCGACGTGGTATGTTCAAGCATTGTCAGGTCTATAACTCCACAGTCACTATTGCTGTTGAAAACTTTCACGCTGTTCACACGTCAAGAAAAATAGATGCTTCCAGTATAAACGACAAAATCAAAGATAAATGAATGTACCATTATTTCTGATCTTGTCGAAATGTCATGACTAATTCCGATATCTATCTTTATAATATTTTCTTAAAATAATAAACATATATTTAAAAAGTTAAGGAAATAATTCTATTTTCAGTAAGAATAATTGTAATTTCTCTAAGTAAAGCGAATATCATACTTATTTATTTAAATTATGAAAAATAAATTGAATTCGTCTCTATGTGTGTGGAACGATCTCTACCAAATACCTCTGTTAGTTTTTGATCAGCGGACTTGATGCCTGTAAAAATAGCTGCAGGGAATCAAAATTGAAAAATATTGACTAAAACGTTTATTTCTGCACATACGCAAATAAACATTAACAGTTTAAAGACGCTTAATTTTTACGGTTTTTATCTGTCCGTCGATAGCTCAAACGATAGCGACTAAGGCTATAATGTCAAATATTCTGTTTTCGATTCTAGTTGAAGTCACTATCAGGTTTTTTCATTATTATACGTTGGGTACAATATAATAGTCAACAGATAATTTGCTATATAATAATAAATACGAAATCTGCATGAATTAAAATATTGTATTTAATCATATTTTATGACGGCGCTACGTCAGAGAGCACTATAATATAATATATATTTCCACAAACTTCTAGAAGCATGAAGTTTGTTTTTTTTCATTTTTAGGCAACTAAAAATTATGACGCATCTTGTTCCAATCTTCAGCAATTACTGATGGGAAAAACATGTTTCTTAAACTGACGAAAGCTGTGATATTTCCTTTGTTATTGGAGAGATTGTCAATACGGGTCTAGGCGTTTACTAACTAAATTACTACATTCCAGCCTTCAATCAATCAAAACATGGGGGATTATGGAGGTCAGAGTATGACAGGTGTCTGATGGAGAGTACTCGTCTAATCGAATATATCTGAATGGTTTCCAGGAGAAGGTTTCGGGAAGACGCGTCTTAGAACATGTCTTCTATGCTGATGGTGGGAATTCTAAAGACCGTTGCAATATATGTGCAACAGTTTTGAGTTTGTAGTCTAAGGAACGAGTGAGAAAGGTTGTGCTGATTGAATAAAATATATTCTCAGCAAATGTATTAAATTAGTGCCTAATATTTATTACCAAATTTCATATAAAATCAAAGCTACAAATATTCTTATTAAATAATTTCACCCACTCGTTTTCTCATCTGCACAAATAAATTGTATTAAATAGAGCCAACATTACGCATATATATATATATATATATATATATATATATATATATATATATATATATATAAATATACGAGCTTCTAGGACTGATTTTTATTTCTGATCTTAAATGGAATACATACGACAAATCTGTTGCCAAGATGGCTGGAAAAATGGTTGGGCAATTTTACTGCTCTAGCAGGTATCTTACTGCCGATGCAATCCTCTCTCTGCATAAGAGGCAAGTACGTGCTATAATAGAGTACTGTGGTCAACGCCGGGCAGGAGATACACGGCGCACCCTATCCTGCCTTGATAGATTTCAAAACCGGCTTCGAAACCTAGTAGATGATGCACTTTCTTCTATCTTGCGACCTCTCTTCCACAAAAGAGATGCTGCGAGCATGTTTCTGCTCTATCGTTATTTTTATGACAGGTGCTCGTCTAAGCTGCAATGTATGGCCTCCCTTGCCGGACATTAACAAAAACCCCCGACTAGTTACAACCACTACCAACAACTTCCCCACTCTTTATCTGTGCCTAATCTAAAGGCAGAGCCTATGAACAAATCGTCTTTCTTAGAACTCCCTGCCTGTGGAACACTGTTTTACTGGCCTGCTTCTCGGTTGAATACAAGAAATTAGCTTTCAGATCCAATGTAAACAAGTACTTGTTCAGCCGTCTACATAAATAATCAAATTCTACCCAGTTTACACAATTAACAATTATTACACTACCACTTTATATTCAATCATCTTTATCCTCGAGTAGCATTCGGTCTTGAAAAGTGGTCATTCTCTAAAAAAACATTACGCCCAACAACCACTTCAAAAATACCCAACAACCCCCTACAAACGTAATCCCGAAGAAAGTATATCTAAAATTTAGAAAAAGATTAATTATTTATTGGCCAAGTTACAAGTTATATTATTGAATTTTCTCAAGAATGAAACACAATTTTTTATCGTATTATTTGGATTCATAGAACTACTGTTCTCATGTTGGGTGTTTTTTCACAAATATCGGTCGATGTAATCTTTGCACTTCTTCAGGTGTATCTTATCGAACTCGAGAACGTTCCTATCGAACTCAGCAATTTGAACAGAATTTTGAACAGACCCCTTTTTTTTACCTCACGAGAGTTGCAAGCTCTTGTACCAATTGCAATGTCTGGATAGAGGTTCTAAATTCGTAATTATATTTCTCGGTGGCTAACACTGACAATTGAATCTTCAACTTTTAGGCCACTTTTACAATTCATTTTCCTTGTACTCTAACTAATGCTCCACGAGCTCTTGCAGAACAGTTGTCCGATGAATCCAAATAATACGAATAATCAATCCTCATCAAAAATTCAAAAAACGATTTTCAATGTTATCATAATGCGTCAGCGTTGTCTTTTTCAAATTGAAAGATGCTTCCACGGATTAATTCATCGTTTTTTTTTGTTTTTTTATTTTTTACTATTGCCACTTCTCTACAAAGAAAGAAGGAGTAAAACACAATTTTTATAGTGCTTCGGAGGAATCTCTAATTTTATTTAACTTTTTCAATAGCGCGTTTCTTGCCTTCTAAGTTATATTTTTCACATATTTAATAACAAAGGAAATTCTCTTTAGGAGAGCTAAGAAACTTATTACTATTTAGCATCTTCTATTTAGTGTTTATGACCCGGGAAACGCATGGTAGCCCTGCTAGTTGAATATTAATTGTCAAAATCCTATTTTCAAAGTTGGTCAAAAAGTGCATTTGTTGTTAAAAATAGCAAAATAGAGAAATAAAAAAAGTCTCCTGGGAAACGCCAGATAAAAACAGTTCACATTATAAATTAAATTCCCGGCATTCTTAGTGCGGCCATTGTCAGAAGCAAAAGGGATTAAACGTGTCTAGAGACAATAGTTACAAAAATTCAATCAACGCAAATAGGCTTCAACGCCCATTTTTTTTGTCAGTGCTTAAAGAAGAGCAAAGGACAGAGGTTTGATTCGCAACCAACCGGAAATAATGGCTTGACCATTTACATACAATTTAGTTAAATTTGATTTCATA
>NC_136498.1:101005517-101088017 GCF_053919585.1 Euprymna scolopes
GAGTATTTGTTTGCTTCCCCACTGAGCAAATAAGGCACAAGGCCGTTTTTTAATGTAAAGAGTGAAGGGGAAATGGGGACCAGCTCCCCGGGGAGTAGAGGAGCTGGATTGCGACAATTGGTACGAAGGGTAAAATTGACATTTACCAATAACTTATATGTGGGATTGCCCCCACATATGGTCTTTGCTTGCAGTATCTGTCGGACAGATATTACACTTTGATCCCGCCCGAGGCAAAGAAGGATATTTATTTGCTCCCCCACCGAGCAAATTAGGCAGAAGGCGGATTTTTAATGTGAGGAGTGAAGGGGAAATGGGGACCAACTTCCCGGGAAGTAGGGAAGCTGGATAGTAACAATTGGTATGAAGGGGTTCCCTTACATTGACCAAGGTCTTATATGTGGGGTTGGTATTTATTTGCTCCGCCACCGAGCAAATTAGGCACAAGGTCGATTTTTAATGTGACGCGTGAAGGGGAAATGGTGACCAACTCCCCGGGGAGTAGGGGAGCTGGATAGTGACAATTGGTATGAAGGGTTGCCCCTACATTGACTAAGATCTTATATGTGGGGTTGCCCCCGCATATGGTCTTTGCTTACAGTATCTGCCGGAACAGATGGTATTTATTTGCTCCCCCACCGAGCAAATTAGGCACAAAGCCGATTTTTAATGTGAGGAGTGAAGAGAGGGGGAAGGGAAAAAGGGGACCAACTCTGAAGAGGTGGGAAATGGGAGCTGGTTAAAGGTCAGGCATGTGGGGTTGCCCCCACATCTGGTCTTTGCTAGTCATAGCTGGTCTTTGCTAGTCATAGCTTGCAGCATCTGCCAGAACAGGTGCTACACTTTGATCCCGGCCCGAAGGCCAAGAACAACAGAAAAAAGGCAAGCCTCTTTTCTATGTATTTAAAAATAAAATACTACGTTCTTATATATGGGTTGTGGAATTGCATTCACTATTAAAAGATCTAGCCAATTTGAATATTCTTTTAAACATCCATTTTAATTAATTCCCTATTAGTTTTTTTCGGTTTTCCCATGGGATGATCATATTAGTTAACTATTACTTGTAATTATATTAATGCATATATTCTACACAATTTATATTTGCATAATATTTGCGTAAAATGTTTATAGTAAACACAAAACTGTTTCTATATTAGTCCTCGCGCGACAGAGCACGACACAAAATGTTTTAAATAATAATAATAATAATAATAATAATAATAATAATAATAATAATAATAATAATAATAATAATTGAATAACAATAACAAAGACTTTCGCTGGCGAGGACTACTATTGACCGTAACCAGTTATGCAGTCCTTTGGAATTTTTCATCTCTATTTTTCTCGTTATGTACTGATTATTTGTTAATGAAACCTATATGAAATGTGTCCTTATTAAATTTTAAATATTGTCTATTCTAAAAGAAGTTTTAAACACTTTAATCTAAAAAAGTTATTTTAAAGTTTTTGTTAAAAACATCAGCTTTTCTCATTATTCAGACTTGTATTACAAAGAGGGAGTTGAAAAAATGAGTTGTTGTGTGAGGAGAAATACAAACTGAAACAGAGAGAATATTCAGATCTGTAATAATACAAAGAGGGGGTTGCAAAAATGAGTAGTGGTGTGAGGAGAAATACAAACTGAAATAGATATGAAGGAGAGTTTTAAAATATAATCTTAAAAAGAGAAGATACAAGTTAGAAAACATTTCATCCAAGGCAGGAAAATTGTTAAACAAAATGTTTTTACTATAGGCTTTAAAAATAAAGGTACAAGATTCAATTTGAAATATATTTATCTTAGAAATGCACTTTTATAAATTTTACAAAGTAAGGTATAAAAAATTAATTTAAATTGAATCAAAAAATTACCTTGGATTTATTTTATGTAATGTACACTTTGTTGCAATTTAAAAACATTATATTTCATCTAGCAATTAATGATATGGATATAAAATTTTCAATGAGTTTTTTTATAGTGCAAAAGAATGTATATTACATAGAACAAATCCAAGGTAATTTTATGAACGTGTCTGTGTGTGAGTCTGTGTGTGTGTAATAACTATTTCAATTTTTAGTCTACAGACTCGAAATTTTATATACAGGGTACTGAGATTTGGGAAAATCTTTGTGATTGGTTTTCGGCCAAAGATTTTGCTGGTAAGAGGTCAAAGTTCAAGGATTTGACCTTTGAGAACTCTACCAAACTCCTCCGCCAATTTTTGGTATAAACACTTGAAATTTTAAATATAGGTTCCTTGGACATGGACCTTGATTTGAGCCCAAACAAAAAAATGTTAAGGGGTCATAATAGGGGTAAAAATTGTAAAAAAATTTCCACTTTTTTTGTGCTCAACATACACCTCCAAACACCCGAGCAACGCCAGGCTGAAATGCTGGTACGTTTATATTTTTGTTTAAGAGATTTTGCCTACACAACTCCTCCTATAGTTTTTGGTCTACAGACATGAAACTTCATATATAAGGTATTTGAATTCATGCGAAACTTTATATTTTGGGTTCAGCACGGAAATATTTGGGCAAAAATGTGAAAATTAAGAAAAATTTGCCAGGGGAAGGTCGAACGCCGGCATTACAAACGCATAACGTCGTAGCTATTGTTTCATGCTATGATTTTTAGCCTAGCAGTAAACATGTCTTCATAGCCCATTCATCGTGAGCTGAACGTTTTTGTTTCAATTCTCAGTGATGGCGCACGAGTCTTTTTTTTCTTTTTTACTTTTTACATCATTATTATATATTGCGATATATTGCGATATATTATTATATATTGCGATATCTATATATCTATAAAAGTGAAAATGTCTGTCTGTCTGTCTGTCTCTCTGTGTGCACTTCCCTACTGTACATATTCACACTTTTTATATATACATATGCACATACAGTTATGAACAGTATATAGGGCCCGATCAAATCCGGGAGGAACTGCTAGCATATATATATATATATATATATATATATATTTATATATATATATATATATATATATATATATATAGTAATTTATAAAATATATATGGCGATTAAGCTACACTGAATATTCTGCGTTTCATCCACTATAGGATTCGTCAGGCTTATGCGCGAATTCTGTGGTTGCTTCTTGTTTTTATATATGTTGAGGATTTCTAGTTAGCCAATCAGCTTTCTCGTATCAACCGCGCCCCTTCCTATCAGCCAATGGGCATGCATATTATCGAACAAAGGATCTGTTTTAGAACTAGGTTAGTGGTTTAAGGTAGATCTTTTCCTTACTTTATATATATATATATATATATATATATATATATATATATATATATAAATATACCTATGTGTACACACGTACATGCACATATATATATATACATATATATATATACATGTATGCGTGATCGGTTATGTATATTCATGTTCATTTAATTTATTTATTTGTTTGTTTTTCATTGTTATTGTTAGTTTTAAAGCTATTTTGTATCGCTATCCTAGAGTAAGTTTTATTTTGTGAACACAGTTGTTTGCTATTTCTCGTCTACAGTTTAATAGATTTTGAGGTTCTTTTCTTTCCTTTTTTTATATATATATGTATAAATATACCTATGTGTACACACATACATGCATATATATATATATATATATATATATATATATATATATATATATATATGTGTGTGTGTGATCGTTTATGTATATGTATATATATAACAATCTGGAATCGCCTGATCGTTGAAGATCCAAAAACTCCTGGACGGTGTACAGAGTTTTGTAAATCTATTTATTTCTCCGAAGCAATGTAAATATATAGCATACTCGAATTGTGGCTTAAATAGCTGTGTGGTAAAATGATCGAAACTTCACTTCAACTGAAAAAAATATACAATCTCTCGTGGTGACAGAAAACGAGAAAGAGAAACTAAGAGGGGGAAAGTAAAATCAAAGAGGAATAATGTGTATCTATCTATATATCTATAAAAGTAAAATTATCTGTCTGTGTGTATGTACATTTCCCTTCCAAACTACTTCGTCCATTTTCAGTCTACAGACTCGAGATTTTAGATAAGGGTGATTGGAATTTGGGAACATCTTTTTAATCAGTTTTCAGTCAGAAATTCGGCTGTCATGGGGTCAAAATTTAAAAATTTGGCCTTTGAAAACTCTCGCAAATCCCACTACCAATTTTGTGTGTTAACACTTGAAATTTTAGATGTAGGTACATTGACATGGATCAAACGTTTTAATTTCATTTGAGCCCCCAAAAAATAACTGTTAAGGGGTCAAAATTGGGGTCAGATTTTTTTAAAAGTTGACCTTTGCGGTTTCTTCCACATTACTCAGCTAATTTTCAGTCTAAACATTTGACATTTTACATAAAGTGTATTCAGACATAGAGCAAGCTTTTCGCTCGGATTTTGGGCGAAAATTTGGCTGCCAAAGGGTCAACGTTCAAAAGATTTCCCCTTATATATATATATATATATATATATATATATATATACATATATATATATATATATATATATATATATAGATATAGATATATATATACGGAACTAGTAATCAGAACGTTTAATATAAGATGAGAAAAAGCAACTTCGCTCGATGTTTTTTATTTCAGTTCAAGTTATGCCGAACATTTGCTGAAACAGCTCGCGATATCCACGAAGCGTTTAACTCAGGAACCACTACCAAACGCACGGTACGATGGTTGTTTATGAAATTTCGTGGCGGCGGCGAGTCTTGAAAGTAATAAATGTAATGGTGAGCCACTGGATGTTAACAACGATGAATTAAGAGCTTTAGTCGAAGACAATTCACGCACTGCTGTTCGAGAACTTGATTCTAAATTTGTATGTAAAGAGTACGATGATTTCCAATAAGAGAGTTTGGGATGACAAAAATACATGATAAATGACCCTCATGAATTGAACGACAACCAAAATAAACGCCAATTTTAAGTGGCATCTTCCCTTTTTTACGTAACAAGAGCAGCCCGTCTCTCCATCGGGTTGTGACTTGTGATGAAAAGTTGATTCTTTACGACAACCGGCGATGCTCAGCCTAATTGTTAGACGCCGACGAAGCTCCAGGACACTTGCCGAAGCCACTGTTGCACCAAAGGAAGTTCATGCTGACTATTTGATGGTCTGCGACCGGTCTCATCTATTCAGTTTTTGAATGCAGGCGGAACCATTACGGCATGAGAAACTTCGACAACAACACCCAGCATTAGTCCACAGAAAAGGTCCCATTCTCCTCCACAACAATGTCTGATCGCGCTTTCTTAAACCGACCCTGCAGAAGTTTAACGAATTAAGCTACGAAACTATGCTTCCACCGCAATAAACCCCTCACCTTCCGACTACCACATTTTCAAGCATTTTGACAACTTTCTGTGTGAGAAATGCTTAAAAAAATAAAATAAGCGATATCAAAAACACCTTCAGCGATTTCATCGCCACTAGATTTTTACGTTAATTGAACAAATGCATCTTTTTTCCGTTGTTCTGATGGTCCTTATGTCGATAAATAAATTTTTGTTTTAGCTGATATATGTTTATCTGAATTTAAAAATGTAAAACTGCAAGAACTTTCTTATTAACCTGATATTTATGCCCCCAAAATAGAAAATACGTCTTAAAACCATTTCCAACGCGCATACAACATATCTTCGTCTAGAAAAATATTTTACAAATAACTAAATAGCATAAAGCAATGACAATTATCCCTTATAAAATAGTTGACCAACAAATAAAACTATATAAAAAATAGTTGACCAACAAATAAAACTATATAAAAATAGTTGACCAACAAATAAAACTATATAAAAAATAGTTGACCAACAAATAAAACTATATAAAAAATAGTTGACCAACAAATAAAGCTATATAAAAAATAGTTGACCAACAAATAAAACTATATAAAAAATAGTTGACCAACAAATAAAACTATATAAAAAATAGTTGACCAACAAATAAAACTATATAAAAAATAGTTGACCAACAAATAAAACTATATAAAAAATAGTTGACCAACAAATAAAACTATATAAAAAATAGTTGACCAACAAATAAAACTATATAAAAAATAGTTGACCAACAAATAAAACTATATAAAACTGAATACATGAAAAGAACATGAACAAAGCCCACAACACAATGCACACGTTCTAGCTATACTATCAAAACCAAATGCACATTCATTTTAAACTTGACAGATAACTTAAGAAACAATACACTAACATGTCAAAGAAAAAAATTAAACTAGTAGTATATTATGCGAACGCTAAAACCTATAAAATAATAATTAAAAAATATTAATATTATATACTTCGAGAGTAACTAAACGAATATAATAAACAAATTAACTTGTCCATTTAAAGAATTTCTTCCTAACCAATGTATTAATTTAGAAAATGCATATGTTGGTAATATAACAACCACTGTCTGCAGATGCCTTGCATATAACTTATCAGAAAACAGTTCTATTCAACGGCATATCATCTCTTAAATATGAAAACAACAAAGTCGGCGGAAGAAATAAATACACATAAAAAGAGCAGAAATATGTGGGGGATTTTTTTTACTATTACAGAAAAATCATTTTGACAATTTTAAATGCCGTTACACTATATATATATATATATATATATATATATACATATATATATATATGATGATTGCAACGTCTTGTCAGACGAGTGCCAGTCCCTCAGACATTTAAAATCCATGCGCCCAAATGCCTGAGGGAGTATCTATACAAATATGATGTTACAGAGTCTTAGCTTTGTACGACAGCTAAGTCTCTCTCTCGGTTCAAAATGTTGAAATCCAGCAATAAGCAAGAGCAAGATAGCCAGCAACAAATTAAAATGGTCTTCCGCTTTATGGTTTTTTAAATCAGAAATTTGCTTCTCCTAGAAAGGTTGCCTTCACCACGGCTTACGGGAGCCCTCTCCACCCCAATACACATATACACACACACACAAATATACACGGTGCTAGTTGGCCGTTGACACAGAAAAAGAGTTTATTCGCCCTTATATATATATATATATATATATATATATATATATATATATATATATATATATATATATATATATATATATATACATAAGAAGTATGGCGTAGTTTGCTTGAAGCATCGTTAGAGAATAAAGGCCATTTTAGAAGGCTAGAACAATGTAGGAATGTACAGTTGTTGTGTGAAGATAAATAAATAAATATATGAATAATAAATGATTCAATAATTTTTATTTCTTTATTATTTATTATATACATATATTTTAATGTATATTTATTTATTTATCTACCTGAATTTCAACTGTGGGTGGTATTTAATTCCAAAGGTCCTTTCGGGTAATAATACACCGTCAGTGAAGAAATGAATCCTCTCTCTAGGAGGTAAATTGACAAAATGACTGTTTTATTTAGATTTAAATACAAACGCTCAAAGATTAATTAATGCCATTAAATGTGCAGGGGAAATAATTCTCTAGATTTTAAGATCAAGTGACATAATTCAAATTCTGCTTAATATGGTTATAACTGGCGTTGTTGTTTAAATGTTTTTTGTGTATTTTAAATTCAAACGATCAAATATTAATTCATTCAGTTATGTTCAAGGAGGTAATTCATTTTTACTTGTCTACAGGCTTTTTGTCCAGGGGAAGTAATTACTGTTCTATTATGTGCTTATATACTATTTCAAGTATTATAATTTTTTTGTAAGATTTTAATTCAAAATTCTGTTTGTTACGTTATAACTAGCCGCTGTTGTTGAAAAGATTTTGTAAGATATTAGATTATCTGGAGCTTCAAACATTATGTAAGGGGTTAATGGAGGTGACTTTATTTTTCTTATATATGGATATATGATCAAGGGAACTTGTATAGATACGATTAATCTAAGAGAAATTATATATCTATTTCTTCATTAGTTAATTTGTTTAGATTATTTAGTTATTAAAGTGAGTATCTTATTTTGCTGTATGACTTATGACTGAAACTGTATATGGAAAGTAATTGGAGAATTATTTCCCCTGAACATTCAACGACATTAATTAATCTTTGAGCGTTTGGATTTAAATCTAAATAAAACCGCCATTTTGCAATTTATATCCTCGAGAAAGGGTTCATTTCTCCACTGACTACGGGTTATTACCCGAAAGGACCTTTAGAATTAAATACTAGCCACAGTTGAAATTCAGGTATGAATAAATATATATTAACTATATATTAAAAAAATATGTACATAATATAAAAAGAAAGAAAAATTATTGAATTATTTACTATTCATATATTTATTTATATTCACACAACGATTGTACATTCCTGCGTTGTTTTAGCCTTCTAAAATTAACTGTTTAAGCAACCTTTACCTCAATCACTGCCATCCGTAGTTGTTGTCATCTCACCACGGAAGATCAGATAATAAATAAACGTGCTTTTATAAGATAAAAAATCCAACCTTGGTCGCCCTTCGGAGCCAGTGGTGAAATTGATAGAGACGTTGAATCTCCATGGTTCCAGATGAGAATTGTCTGAGGATGGCGGCTTCAATCCTACCCAAAGCAGGCTAGAGGCTTACTTGGCCAAAACGCTGTGAGACAACAACAACTACGGATGGAGGTGATTTCCGAGGATGTAGTTAGGTGATTCGAAGTTCCTATCCGTCGCGGTTACCACCTGATGAAGGCCAGAGGAATAGTTGACCGAAACGTGGAACAACAATTAATAAAGAGAGAATAATAGTCCGCAATAAATGAATTAATATAAACCTTTACCTCATTTGAAAAAAAATGACAAGTGCAAACTCTCTTTTACTGCAGAACTGTGTGTGTGTATATATATATGTATATATATATATATATATATATATATATATATATATTCAGACAAGTATTTTTGAATAGCACGGAGTGTTCTTAATAAACTTTCTTTGTAGTTTTTCAATTTTTCTAATTGTCTTTCTTGTTTCTCGGTTGAATCTGTGTAAGAAAGTCCCATAGTCGTCTGGGCCCATTCTTTGCAAGTATTATATATATATATATATATATATATATATATATATATATATATATATATATATATAGGGTGACCAAAAGAAAAGGGCCCCAACTCTAATAAGGCCCCGTTTATTCGTGTTTTGTTCCAATGAAATGAAACGTTGGTAATATCTAGTTTATTATATTCCAAACATCACATCAAAACACTAGGGTATTTGGCCTTTTTTTCTTCGTTCC
This sequence comes from Euprymna scolopes, assembly GCF_053919585.1. Lineage (NCBI taxonomy): Eukaryota > Metazoa > Mollusca > Cephalopoda > Sepiida > Sepiolidae > Euprymna > Euprymna scolopes. Next base: position 101,014,765 of record NC_136498.1, read on the forward strand.
ACAGTATATGTTCTAGATGGCCTCCATTTAGCTTTTGTTTTTTTTTTTTGGGGGGGGGGTCACCCTATATATATATATATATATATATATATATATATATATATATATATATACATTTCTGTAGAAATAGATTTTCTTATTTAAGAGTCTCAATCTAATTACAGAGCATTATAGTGAAGAAATGACAGAAAACTATATTCCAAAATACATGAGGTGTCATTATTTAATTATAAGATAGTCAACATCATGAATTTTGGAATATAGTTTCTTGTCATTTATCCACTATATACATTTCTATGTCATTTATTTACTATGTATATATATATATATATATATATATATATATATATATATATATATATATATATATATGATTTATTAATGACTGCAAGATATTCTATTAAATACTCAGAACATAAGAGTATGAAGAACGATCGTGATTATGTTTGTTTTTCTTTATATCTTTTAATTGTTCTCAGAAACATTGGAGTCAAGTTACCCAGACAACTGAGTGCTTAGACATTCGGAACAGATGAGATTAAATTAGTTTAGAAATCACTAAACTGTCGTAATACTTGATTATATCGATCATGAATCACGCTATAACCATCTCACATCTCTTGAAACGATTGTAAAAAGTTCATACAAAAAATATTGATATAAAAAATTACAATAAACAAAACTAGTCAATTAGTAGTAATAGTAGTTGTGGTGGTGGTAACAATAGCCGCCTACAATTAATTGCAAAACTTTGTCTCTAATAAAATTAACTAAGAATTCACGTAAAAAACATATAAAAATCCCTAAAACTAAAAAACATAAAAATCCCTAAACTAAAAATTTTCATTAAAAATACATTTCCAATAATGAACCAGTAGTAGTAGTAGTAGTAGTAGTAGTAGTAGTAGTAGTAGTGGTAATAGTAGTAGTCTATTTCTTACCTTTGAATTACAGAATCTTCTCCTTCAATACAATTCGTAACGTTGTGTACCCTTTTTAACGTTTGAGAATAATCTTCTGTAACATTTTACGGGCCCAACACGTTGTATATAAAAGTTTCGCACAGAAATAAAGGACAAAGAAAGGAAATTCTACTCGCTTTTTCAGTTTTAGTATTCCAACAACTCACTGCCTCTAGTTTTAAACACTTCATTTTTTAAAGAAGATATCGTCATCGGCGTATCACTCGCTGTAATTTTCCGGCCATCTCCTGAATACGTGTTTCTCCCTCGATTCTCCGGCCGCATGTGGCTTTTTGTATCTGCTGTTACATCACCTAAGTGCTTGACCCACGTGTTTTACGTCCTTTTCCTTCCAACGGATCTTTGTTGTTTCTTCCCCTCCGCTATAAGGTCACCTCGCACACTGGCTCCGTCATTTGTATATGCATTATGCGACTGCTGTTACTGTCAGATCCTATGATATTTCTGGAAAAATAGTTAAATATGGATAAAGCGAAGCTCGTTCTACTACCGATATCCTAACTGTAATCTCTGAACATATATGCCATGCATTGAATGGGGCGGAGGGAGCTGTAACCTGAGATATATCGAAGGCTATTGACAGGGTAATGCACGATGGTCTTCTCATGAAAATCAAATCCCATGGACAAATACTTTACATAATTATATCCTTCTTAAATAAGAGAAGAATCCAGGTTGTCCTCGAAAGTTGTGCGTCTAAACAATATGATATAAATGCGAGTATACCTCAGGATCGATCATTAGACCTTTATTATTCCGGATATACATAAATGGCCTCACTTATGAAATAGTCTCTGAGATGGGTATATTTGCTGACGACACCTTGCTCTATAACAACGAGGGAAGAACGAATGAACAAATATCCAAGGCAATGGTGGAAACCCTAGAGGAAGACCTCCGGTCTGTAGTGCAATGGGGTCAAAAATGCTGCCAAGACTAAGCTAGTTTTCGTTAATAATCACAAGAAACTTTCTCAAACACCAACAGCAATGACTCAAGATACATTACCTGAAAGTACTTCGTTCAAACTCCTTGGCTTAACGTTCACTGGGAGCATGAGTTGGAACAGATATTGAGAGCATTGCCAAGGCTTCTGTTGGGCTCTCTCTCTCTACTGTGCTGGGAAGGTACTTACTCCTGAAAGAATCCCGCACATCTACAAGACCACCATTTGGCCATGTATGGGGTATTATTGTCACATTTGGGCTGGTGCATCTGCTACTAATCTCTCACTCCTGGACAGGAGTAAAAAGAGAGTCGCCAACCTGATAGGTCTTAAACTGTCATCTAAGCTTCAACCCCTATCCCATCGACGAAATGTTGCGTTTCTCCGCCTGTTTTATAAGTATTTTAATGGTGTGATGCTCGGACGACCTACACGCCCTTGAATCCCCTCGGCGTAAATACCTCCGACACACCCGACAAGCAGCAAAGTCCGACCCCTACACAGTAGACATCTCTAGATGTAAGAAAGTCTTCTACTCTGATAGTTTCTTCCACAGAACTGCTAGACTTTGGAATTCCTTTCCGGTTTCCTACTTCTCCAATTGCGTAATGTGAACAGACACCTTGATGCTCAACTCCCTACATAGTATCCCTGCAACTTATGTCCCTGATAGTAGCCCCTTATATCAAAGTGGCACTGTGCATTGTTTCCGGTTTCCTACTTCTCCAATTGTGTAATGTGAACAGACACCTTGATGCTCAACTCCCTACATAGTATCCCTGCAACGTATGTCCCTGATAGTAGCCTCTTATATCAAAGTGGCACTGTGCATTGTTTGGGGTGAAAATATTAAAAAGAAAATCAGCGTCGGTGGTTATGTTACAAATTAATTTACTTAGCATTTATGTACATAATATGTAACATGGATACATATTACAAATTAGCCAAACCATGAAACGTAGTAGGTGATACTGTTATGGAGAGGCAAACGAAAATGAACTCGCGTCCGAGCCGAGGAAAATGGGCAATTGAACCCCCGGGAATTATAGTGACCGGGATCTATTACGTAAATCGGTCGTGAGTCAGACCAAATCTAAAGCCCGGGCTGTTCAAGATCATTGGCGTCAAATTGTTTATGGGTTATCAGGTCGAGAAAGTCCATAAAAGTGAAATGATAAACAAAGTCCAGAGAGACGGACGGAGAGAGAGAGAGAGAGACAGAGAGAAAGAGAGAGACAGACACACAGAGACAGAGACAGAGACAGAGAGATAGACACGCACAGACGACACAAGGAACCGACTGTCACGTTCGCAACTTACCTCTCCCACCACCTCCGCCACCGTCGCATTGTGTGTATATGAATATTTCCTAAATAAACCAAGTCTGTTTTATAACAACGTGTCTCGTATTTATTGATAAATGAATCAACTGTCATTTTAATCACTAGACGATTTCCAACAGATATATACGTAACAATACCCTTTTCTCTTTTCTCCAACATCTTTCCCACAGAAGATACGTTGCGAGCCCGTCTCTGCTCTATCATTATTCTCATTGCAAATGCTCCACTGAACTCACATATATGCCCCCCTCGTTAAACTTTCACAAAAACATTTGACTAGTCAAAACCACTATACCATTCCCCTACTATTTATCTGTACCTAAATCTAAACACAGATTTCATAAGGAAATCTTTTTTCCCAGAACTGCCAACTTGTTGAGCACTATTCGGCTGACCTGCTCCCCAGTTGAATCCAACATCGTACCATTTAACTCTAACGTAAACAAGTTCTCGTTGAACTGTCTCCATAAATAATCAAATTATTCAATAATAGTAATTTAATTTAATAATTTAGCACATTAACAATTAATACACTACCACCTTACACTCATTAACCTTTATCCTCGAGTATCCTCTTATTTAAAAAATTATTTATATGTAAATAACTGTCATTCTTTTATATTTATAACTGTAATTCTTTTATATTTTATAAAAGAAAACAATTGCTATATATTGAGGGACACCTGATGAGAAAGGGGAGTAAACTGTCAAAGAATACACACTTTATGTTATATGCAAATGTTGGAAGCAAAGCGACTGCTTGCATTCTGTGAGCTTTTGAAGGACATATAATGTCTTCAAACTAGTTAATAATAAAATAACCGCATAATTTAATAATAAATACACAACCATACGTACTGAGTGTTACACATTAAGTCTTGATAATCAACAAATCACTAATTACAGAAAGATACGTTTCATCAGAAAGAATTATACACCAGAACAGTGTACAATCCGGCAGTACAGAACCCATGAACCGATGCGAAAGCTATCGTGTTCTGTCATCACTATATCAGCATAAAAAATAACCTAAACGATAAGAGACAGACCCAAACAAACTTTGCTTACAGGTGAGAACACTTTTATCAAATAACACACAAAGCGGAATTGGTTTTCCAAGTTATTTTTTAGCATGATGTATTCACAGTAGGGCTTAATGAAAGATTGTAAACATCATAATGAAATTAGTACGATTGATACAGCTCTTAACCTCGGCTACTACTCACTGTTTGTAATACCAATTTAAGCTTACACAAATGACGGCAGAGTTTGTTAAATTGGAAAATATACATAATACGAATTTATTCGAGTTTCTATTACGACATTTCTCTTAAGTATATACGCACACAAAGGCTGGAGTTGATAATATATTAAAATAGATTGTTTACTTTACAAGTAGTTTCCAGACAGGCTAAATTATATTTACTCTGCTAAAAGCAGATTTGTGTTATATATGTAGTTTGACTATCAATAACATTACCATTTATTTGTGATATATTTGAGTCATTAATCTACGCTGTCAAAAACGATGCGAAAATCCGATGAGAGGAAATTAGGTTCATTTCTAAAAGCATTAAAATGTACAGCTTTATGCATTTTTACAGAGGATAAGGAAGATGGCAGACAAGATAATTCATGAGAACCTGTGGGTTGTGTGTGTGTGCGTGTGAGTGAAAGAGAGAGAAGGAGAGAGAGATTAAAAGAAAAGGAAATCAGGCAAAAATGGAGGTGTACCATAATGTGCAGCGGCGTCGTGTAGATAACAGTCATGCAGTTAAATAGAGAGAGGAACAGTAGGAGGTAGTAAGACTGGTGACGTCATGCGGAGATAGCAGCAGCAGTAAGACAGAGAGAATGGAGTGGGAATAACGTGACGGCATGAACAGCAAGAAAATATGACAGACAACAATTAATTCCCACTAGCCAGTGACCGGCCTGTAAAAATGTGTTATATAAAATGGAAAGCACAGACAGGAAATAAAATGTCGAAAAAAATAAGTTCAAAGTATTTCTGTTATTTGTTTGGCACTTCGTCGGGGTCGACAGACGAGAGGAAGAACGAAATGAGAACGCCTTCTATAACAGTACAGAAATAATTAATATCACTGATGACATTTATTGGACATTGTCAATATTTTGATGGCGCGAAGGGGAATCTGTAGATTTATATGGCAATCGCTTCAGATTAGGGGTGAATCCACTAATATCGAAGAAAAAAAAAACAGCTAATTATAACGTTTATATGAATAGAACCCGACCCACGAGACAACGATTCTTTCTCTTTTGTCAGAAACATCGCCCACGGAATGTGAGAACTGAATTACAAAATAATCTTTAGGTTTACGTATGTTTATATGAAGAAAACGACAAGCACTATGTTATTTTGTTTTTATATAACGGCATTTTATTGATCTGTTCGCATAAGAGACTATCCGGATTTTACCTTCCTCATACATTCTATGAGTACCGTTTCTATGGAACGTAATGTGATGTATACCCATGTCAAAATAACAGCTGCACCTGTAATCCAACTTCAAATATCAGTATTTGCATTAAACAAACTAAACAGCAATTAATTTCACATGAAGAGGTAAACTGATCCTAAGATCATATCCCGTCAATCATATTGTATACCCTGTTGCACTATTCAAAGCACATGGAACCTAAAAAATATATAACGACTAATTCTTATGGAAGCAGACGTAAAGGAAGAAATAATAGGTTGGTGCAAAAACAATACCGTTTTCTCACATATGTTACGAGGGGCGCGCAATAATTGATGCCCCTGATTCACTTTCCATAGCAGTAGAGCAACGAAACTTGGCACAGTTATTAGTCTTTTTCTAAATAGGAACCACATGAGTTATGCATTTATCCCAATATTTGATGCAGGTCTGGAGACAAGTTTTTGTTGAACACCCCAAGTCACACGCCCGTGCTTCTGATCTGGCGACATGCGAGTTATGGATCGAAGCGTTGTCCTGCAGGAGGAGAGTACATTTACTGATGTTGCACCGCTTCTTGATTTTGATAGTTTCCCTTAATTTCCTCAAAAGTGAAGCATAATAGGCTCCTGTAATTGTGGCACCCTTTGCGAGTAAATCTGTCATCACTACTCCGTCCTGGTCCCAAAAGACTGTGAGCATGACCTTGCCAGTGGAGGGCTACACCATTGCCTTGTTTGGAGGTGGTGAGTCCAAGTGCTTCCACTGCATTGACTGGGCTTTGGTCTCCGAATCATAGTGATGAATCCAGTTTTATTCTGTGAAATCAGTCTTTTGAAAACTTTGACTTATCTTCTTGGCACATCTCCAAATTCATTCTCGAGCACTCCACGCGTTCTCGCTTCTGGAATGGTGTGAGCAACATGGGAATCCATCTGGCAGACACCTTATACATATACAAATGGTCATGAATGATGGTTTCCACAGACCCTGTACTAATCTTGAAATCTTGGGCTATTTGACGAATAGTCATGCGCCGATCTTCCAAAATGGAAGCCTCAACTTGACGGACAGATGCCTCATCAATGACAAAAAGGGGCGACCAGGTCTGGGAGCTGTTTTCACAGACTTTCGGCCATGTTTGAATTCACGATGCCAGCTTTTTACAAGGTCATTATCACCATAAGTTTATTTCATTTCATCAAAAGTCTCCTATGGTGTGCGTCCTTTCAAATACAAAATCTAGATCACTGCTCGACATTCAACAGGCTCAATTTCACACCTGACTCAGTTCAAACACCAGTAAAACAGAAACCACAATTAGTTCAGAGCTGTAATTTGTCACATACCCCGTAGAAATATGAGTCATTGCACATGCAAAATTTCAGCTAGATCAGAACACTGAAAGTGGGTCAGGGGCATACTTATTGCACGCCCCTCATACTTTTATATATGATTTATGAATTAATTCATTGATATATATATAAACAGTGTTTCATGGTAAACAACTGATGATCCCTTGAAAAATTAAAAAAATTGGTATTATAGTAAATTCGAGAGAGTTGATGCAGTGATTGCAGGTGATTAAATGACTTACTGACTAAGTGTTTTTTTTTTTTTTTTAACCAATGATAAAAAGTAATTTTTTGTGTAGTTTCAAATGTTAAAAAAACTTCAAAGACTATATATATATATATATATATATATATATATATATATATATATAAAATTTAACTCCGCACGATTTTTTGTTCCAGGCCGAAAAGCTGTCCAGACAGCTCCTGACATCATCAATGCGTTTGGCCCAGGAACCACAAACGAACCTGTCGCACAACGGTGGTTCCAGAAATTTCTCAATGGACACAAGAGCCTGGAAAAGGAGGACGGTCGCGGCCGGTCCACTGCGGGTGATAACGAGCATTCGAAAACCTTATTTGAAGCTGATTCTCGCAAAACCACACGATAATTTGCTGTTGGCCTCGAGGTCGACCACTCAACAGTCGTTCGCCATTTAAAGCAAATATGGAAATAAAAAAAACAGTTGGATAAATGGGTGCCGCATAACTTGAACAATGATAAAAAAAAAATAGTCGTTTTCAGATGTCTCCTACGCAGAAGTGTAATAAAAATGACTCATTTCTCGGGCGGATTGTGACGTGTGATCAGAAGCGGATCCTCTACGAAAAGCAGTGACGTTTGACACAGTGATTGGATGTCGGAGAAGCTCCATAACACTTTTCGAAGCAGAAATTGCACCAAACACATTCGTTATAGTGACTGCTTGTTGGTCTGCAGCCGGTCTAATCTATCATAGCTTCTTGAATCCGGGCTAAACGATAACTGCGGAGAACTATTGCGACAAATCAACGAAATGCACCAGAAGCTCCAACGTATGTGCCCGCGTTTGGTCAATATGAAGGGATAAATTCTCCTCCATGACAATGCTCGCCTGTATGTTGCTCAATTGATTATGCAGAAACTGATCGAATTGGGCTACAAGAAGCTGCTTCATCTGCCATATTCACCGAACGTCTCGCCTATCCGTTATCACTTTTTCAAGCATCTCGACAACTTCCTCTGCGAAAAATGCTTCAAAAACCATGTAGATGCCGAATCGACCTTCAATGATTTCATCGCTTCCAGAACTACGGATTTCTATGCTAATGAGATAAAATAAACTTGTTTTCTCGTTGGTAAAAATGTGTCGCTTCTAATGGTTCTAATTTCGATTAATAAAGTTTATTATGAAAGGAGTTTTGATTCTTTGAAGTTAAACGTCAAAAACAACATTATTATTGCACCAAACTAATACAAAAGAAATTATGGTAATGAATTAAAGTGATGGACGAAAAGAAGAAGAATCAGAAAACAAAAGATCTGCGTGAAATTGCGTTAAGCAATCAAGATCAAAGACTTCTTCAAATGCGGCTAATTAGAAAATTGATTAATATCTGATTTTAGTATTACACAATAAAGATACCAAATTAAGATCAATACTCTATAATAGTAAATTAAATATATAGCCACAAACACGCTCACAACCACACACACACACACACACACACACACACACACACACACACACACACACACACATATATATATATATATATATATATATATATACACTCATATTATATATATACTATGGCAAGGAGCAACCCATATTTTTACCAAGCATACCAAACTAAAAGGATACATTTTTATTACAGAGCTGGTTAGCTGGGTTCTCGTTGATATCGGTTAAGCATTTCGTTTCCACTGCCATATAGACTACCCATGACCCGTTAAGTCAGTATATATTATAGCTAGCTATGGAATAGTTAGTATGTAGAATTAATCAGAATTAATGTATGAACGTGCAAGTGAGTATACAGAATTAATTAAGGCGCAAAAATTGAATGGAGGCGCGCACGAAAACAAACGTGGAGACCAGTGCAAATGTTGGATAAGTAAAAGTGATATTAGGAAAAGCCTAGAATCGAACCCTGTTTGCGAGTGTTTCAGATAGTTGATCATCGAAATCTTGGGTCGATTGTTATTTCTTTTAGAAGTTACTAAAAATTATTTATGTCGAAAAAAAAAACGATTGCCCATTCTTTTAGAATAACTGGATATTATAAATATGTCAGTTAAAAGAATGGACAATGCGAGTTTATGAATTAAAAATAGGTTAGATATCGAACAATGGAAATTGGAAATTCTTTTTTTACCAAAAGTGTGTTTGGACGGACATACGTAGAAAACGTGATATAGTCACGTTGGTCGACAGTAGACGTCTGATGTCATAAACAAAGTAATTTCTCAATATATTGGAGTTGATGAGAGAGAAAATGAGAGAAGATCACATACAGTGATAGAGTCAGTAGGAGACTGGGAGCCTCTTAAAGGCGAAGGGTAGAAGAGAGACTATGTAGTTGTACAAGCTTGAATTCCTGACAGAAAAGGTAAATGTGTTGTTACAATCATCATCGTACTGAACTTGTATAACTCCCCACTTAAGTAATGTACCTCCTCCATCATAAATAATGTATCTCCCCCCTCTATATGTGGTAAGAACTGTAGCATCATATATCCCAATCTGTATTAATGATATGAAGTCTTCAAGAATTATCATCACAGTCGTCATGATGTACAAAAAACTGTTATAAATGTCTTCTCCTCAGAATTGTCATCATCATCGTTATCTCTGTTATGATCCCCGTTATACCTGTCCCGCTATACATGTCTCCGGTATGAACACGCTTCACAACACAAAGAATACGCTTCAATTCTTTCAATATGTCCCCATTACTTCGTGTTGTTTAGTGGATACATAGTGAAACGCAATACTAACACCAAGTTTCTACTTCCACACCTCCTTGAAGAGAAAATAGATTTTAAAGTAAGGCCTGAAAGAAATCATCAGAACCAACAGGAGTGCTACCAAAAGCAGTAAATATGGTTATAAATATGATTATAGTTATATATTGTACATTTATATCTAAATCAGTTTTTTTAACTCCACGGGGTTAAGCTACATTTATTTGTAAGTAAAACATGTTAAAATAAGTTTAGCCAAAAATATTGTTGACATTGTGTATGCTTTGAATAGAAGCAGGGGATTTTAATATTAGACTTAAGACGGCTACGAAATAAGTAAGCAATAGATTATTTTGAAACCGAAAGCAACAAACCAAATTGACGGCATGCAATCTTGGAACTTGATATATAAGGGAATTTTGACTTGTGAACACAAATTTGGTTTAGTTTTTTGTCAGTAAAGTAGCTGTTAAAAAGTTAAAAAAAAAAAAGATGAAACTTGGTTGATGTAAGTCGGCTTAAATACTTTCTACGCATGAGCTAATATTGATTTATACTTTTCAGAACGCTATTATTTATAATTCTTCTGTGCAAAGTGTTCAGTACAGATAGTAATAAATGAAGATGGAAATATGATTATATATTTTACTTTCGATTCCAGCTGCTGATACCAGAAGTCATTTTTAAACTTTTGAAATTGCTAATATATATTGAGTGAACTAGACAATTAAGCCCTATTATAATAAATACAGAACTTGTGCGAATCAAATGATCATATGTAAGCATATTTTACGACCGGACAATGTCGGCCGGCCTGATAGTTGCATATATATATATATATATATATATATATATATATATATAGAGAGAGAGAGAGAGAGAGAGAGAGAGATGGGTTTATTTATGGTGCATTTTATTTAAAAAAAACACCAAATATTTTGCTGATGAGGAGAGTTAAAATTATTGTCCTTGACTCAATAGCTGTCACAATATAAACATCGTTTCCGAAATGATCGTACAATTTATGGGCTTTGCTGCTCTCTTATGAAACGGATTTTTATTTTTTTAATTTTTAATTTTGATTTTGAATTATAAATTATCAATCACCTTACCATATATATATATATATATATATATATATATATATATATATATATATATATATATATACAGGGTGAACAGAAAGTCCTTGGACCAATTCAAAAGTGGTTTATTAATAGAAAATTACAAATATATAAATTAAACATGAATGAAAATTATAAGTTAGGAAACCAAGAATAAATTCAAATTATTTATTTTCAATGTGATGTCCCTTCCTTTCGATTAGACGTTCAATTCTCTGTCTGAAGTTACCAACCGAGGCACGTAGCGTTTCCTGAGGTATTTTAGCCCATTCACTCAGAAGAGATGTCTTCAAAGCATCAACACTTGGATGAGCAACACAACAGACCTTTGCCCCCAACAAAGACCACACCGAAAAATACATGGGATTCAAATCAGGCGATGCAGGAGGCCACATCTCCTTACTCCAGAATCTTGGAAAATGACGTTGGCACCAGTCCTGAGTTTTTCTGGAGGTGTGGGATGGTGCTCCATCTTGTTGGAAGGTGAAAGGCTGATCTTTGAAGTGTTTCTTCATTTCTTCAAATGCTAGAACCAAAATATCGTTAATGTAGCGATCTGTGTTGATCTTAACCCCCTGCTCCACGAAAATCAGAAGCGACTTCCAAGATTTGGAGACTGCAGCCCACACCATGAGGGAAGACGGCTTTTGTCGGCGGAAAACTATTCTGACGGAGTCATCAATGTCTGCTGAAGATTTTGCGTAAACTCTGTCGTTCTGATTGCTAACAGTAGCTTCAATTGTGAAGAGTTTTTCATCAGAAAAAACGATCTCTCGCTCTGCCGTGCCAGCCTTCAGTTCTCCAAGAAGAAGCTTTGCTCTTTCAAGTCTCTTGTGCTTTTGGGCAGGTGTGAGGTGCTGTTTCTTTCTCATCTTGTAGGGGGACAACTGGAGATCGTTTTTTACGATGGTTCTCATCGAGGTCACGCTCACGTTTATGTCTTTAGCCATTTGTCTTGCAGATCTCTTCGGGTTCCTTCTTACTCTCTCTCGGACAGCTTTAATAACCTTCTTTGTTCGAGCAGTGCGAGGTCTTCCACTCCTAGGACGGTTTTCAGATGTACCAAGTTCCTTAAATCTGTTCACAACATGGTACACGGTGGATTTAGCCACTTTCAAGAGCTTAATAATCTCTGAGTTTGTCCTTCCCGCGCAATGAAGCTGAATTATGACCTCTCGTTTGCTCATTTCTCTGAAAGTTTAAACAAAATTATTTTAATATTTTTGTTGAAAATAATTAGATCGATAGTTAGACTAACTACTTACTTTATTCGAAAAGAGAAAAAGTGATTTTAACAATATTTAATTTTAAAACTAAAAATGGTCCAAGGACTTTCTGTTCACCCTGTATATATAAATGTAATTATATTTAAACTTACAGAAACCAGTGCTCCATGCATCCACAATTATTAGTGCAGGAAGTGATAATTATGGTTGGCCCCTAGATACAAACCTTGCTATATATATAAATATATATATATATATATATATATATATATATAAATTGTATGTTTAAACATTCGTATCGAATGTATTGAAAAACGATGAGGTATTTTTAATCATGATGTTTTTAATCACGTTTGGCGTATGTTTTGATGATTTTAAAACTTTGCCAAAAGGACACAACATTGATATATATTTTATTTGCTTGAATTTAAAATTTTATATGCTAGCGACCACGTAATCATTATTTCAAGTTTCCAAGGGTGTTCGAGAACGTAAACAGTCTAGTCTTTCTTTTAAAATTAAAGTATTTCAACCAACGCAATCATCATAGCAAAACCAACACAAAGATCTGGAAGCAAACTGACATTTACCTCTATCCAAAACCCACTTCAACATCCACGACTAAATAAATTCATATACATGCAACGCCTCTAGACCCACATAAAGGGACAATGGCTGGATTCGCATAGATATCAAACTCATCCATAAAACTGGACTTAAGAAAACTATGAAAAGAAAATTGTATGCTGTAATCCGTTAATCCGAAAAATGATTCAGAACAGCCAATGGAATTGCATGAACAATTAAACTCGAAGTGAAAGGTGTGGTGACTATTTGTATAAGTATATTTTAATAGTAAGACGATAAATTTTACTAAACGCTGACATGAAACATTAACGGTCTTTTTGAGAATTAGATAAGATAAAAGAAAATTCCCAAGTGAATTCTTAGGCAGTATCGGTAGATTGCTATGTTTAAATAAAGCATACTCCTATTTCCTATAAGGATATGTTCTTTGGAAGACTCAGTCCCCTTAAGAAAAATGTAAGAAATTATAAAAATTAATGGAAACAACAATTAATATTCCTAAAACAGTAGCTAGGACAACAAACTAACAAACAGCAAAACTAATATTTTATATATTATGTATTTTTACGGCGTTAGTTCTATTGCTTTCGAGATTTTCCCCATCCTATTAATTGTGTAAAACTTTTATGAGTGAACGATTTTCTAATTTAATAAATTGGTTTTTAGTTTGATCTCCCATCAATTGTAGGTTTTCAGAATTAAAAAAAAAATGGTCTCCATGGCAACACGAACACAAATAGACTTAGCGTTGCTAGGCTAACATAATGGTAGGACTTTTAAGAAGCCGACAAGAATTTAAAATTGTGTCTTAATTTGTTATTTTTGTTAATTAATTCAGAATATCGAAAAAGATTAATTTTCATCACTTAACTTTCATATCAAACGTTTCAAATAACGTTTACTGAATGAAAATAATTAAAAAAATGTTTTCAGCGTTTAATTACACATTCATTTAAAATATGACGTGCAATTTAAAGAAAATCTTGTGAAATATCATGCTTATTGTGAAGATATAATATATTTTTCAAATATGGGACTAAACTCCTTTGATTAAAAATCCAAACCATTTAAGCAACTGACAAATCGATTCAGACTGACAACAATCAGCAACAATACGTGACGTACTTATTCCTCTCTCTCCACGAGGGGCTGAATTCTCGGAGTTTATCCCACCAGAAAACTAAAAATAAGATATTAACTACACCCCCTTCCCTAAAAAATGCAACAGTCTTCTTTGAAAATCCTGTCTTGGAAAAAAAAAGAAATAAAATTATTGTTATAATTTAATAAAATATTTGATAACATTATTTGGTTTTCTAAAATTTGCAAGGTGTTTTTGCATTTACCGAACCGTCATGCTTACGAATCTATGAAGACTATACTCTTTTTATAAATTGGAAGAAATAAAATATTTATTCTAAGGTTAAGGTTAGTGTTTAGGGTTAGGATTGGGTTAGATACATGTTTGTGATTTATTTATTGTATTTCCATTTTTTTGTTGTTGTTAATTATTATAATTTTTACGTAGCGGTTTTACGTTTGGCGATCGACCGCTTCTGGTTATTCCCGCCAGTAGCCAAACACACCCGAGAAACTTCGTGGCAAACGTAGGTCAGTAAATTCCATTTTCAAATTAACCTTGTGTAACTATGTTTTCAAATACGTGATCAAACTTGAATTATTTAGAAATATTTATTTAATCGTTTTCCGTGTTTATTGTGTAAAGAAGGTGTTTTAAATCAGCTTAAATTGATTAAACATTGATATAATTTTGGCCGGAAGTGAAACAATCGACAATAAATCAAAAGTAAAAGCGGTGTATTTTCGCTTCCGGCAAAAAGAAAAATATAAACTGTTTAAACACAATAAGGGATAATTCCAATTCTTGATCTCTGAACATTTACACTAGAATAACAATGGGCGTAAAATGTTTCATATCATTCTGTAATTTACTAGAATCAGTGATTTCTATTTAGACCGTATTCGATTATCTCTACAAATCTAGTACCAGATCATGTATGAAGTGCTGTTATCATATTAAGATTGGTGAATCCGTGTCCCATTAAAATGTTCTTGATAAATTACAGAAACGTATCTCTTATTTGATTGGATGCACATTTTCTTTTTCACAAGACTTCATTCATGAGCGAATGCTGGCCTTGCAGAGGTACAGAGCACTCTAAAGTGCAAGTAATATACTAATACCAGCTTCAGAGCTGTATTGGCAATGACGTCAATATACGCGTCCAAATTCTTGTTTCCTGTGAATCTAAAGTCGAGAAGTTGGAACGTAGTATTTTCAGATAGTGAATCATTAGTCATAACAATCTGTTGTTGAATGAGTTTCTTGTAATTATTAAAGAGAATAAGCTTAGACTTTGTAGCATGGAATGTTACCATCCAGTTTCGTTCCCAATACACTAGAAGTCTTCTTTAAGGTTATTGTCATTATCTAAGATTTTTGCTAATGTGTTTTTTCATTCAAGTGTGTTATAGAGCATGCTGTACTTAGCAAATATACCCATCTTGAAACATTTTTTTTCAGAAAGGTTATCAATGAATATCAGGAATAATAAAGGTTCCCCAATCGACCCATGTAGCACACCTGTTATAATTCCATGGTGTATTTCGTACGACAATAAAGAACAACCGGGTTCTTTTTTTTATCTATGAACAATTTATATTGAGTATTCGTCCAGTATTCGTATTCGTTCATATTACTAAATAATCATGAGAAGTGGTAAACCCTGTCAAAGGCTTAGCGCTTTCGCCTTAGCCTCTGCTGCCTTATCCAGCGGCTGATATGAAGGTGCGCGGATTACAGTTAGTATATTTACATACATCGGGTTTACTTAAAAACCATACTGTCGATCAGAAAGATATTTATTATCTATGAGGTGGTTGACTAGAGCTTGATTGATTAAGGACTCAATGCTTTGCACGAAGAGAGAGAGACGAGATTAATGGGACGATAATTAAGTAGGTTGGTTCTTTCCCCGGAATTCTTGAAAACTGGTACAACATGAACAATTCTCTTGAAATCAGGAAAGTAAAATTCGGTAAGGCGTTTGTCGAAGTTTGAAGAAAACTGGGGCGACCCCTGCAAAGCAGTTTTGCTAACAGTATAGCAGCGACAATGTCAGATACACACGTATTCGCGGTGTCTAGGTTTTTTATGGCATCACAAATGTGGGAAGTAGTGATTTTCAGATTATCATTTAATGGCTAAGATGAACAAATCTTTGTTAACTGGGTTCGAATCCGACGACAAGCAGTAATTATCACTTACTGGAGTGATGATCGGATAAGCATGGAACAGTAGTGTCTGTACAAAACATAAGACACAAATATTTTTAGGTGTGTCGAATAATCTTATGACAATTGTTTATGACAAGCCCGATGACACTTACAATTGTGAATAACTTATCTGATGTAACGAGAAGATGGAATCACTGTGGGTTAAATAAGAGTTCCATTCGAAATCCCGTGCAAATTTCTGAGTTCGACAGAAATATACCGAGTTCGTCAAGAAAGTTCGAAGTCACATTTATCAAAACCTTATAAAAATAAATCAGAACCTTATAAAAATGAATCAAAACCTTATAAAAAGAAATCAAAACCTTATAAAAATGTAGTTCGAAGAATTCAAATAATACAAATGAATAATCCTCATCTCCAACATTAAAAAAAAAAAAATGTTTATTACATTTTCACCCCAAACAATGCACATTGCAACTTTGTTGTAGGGTGCTACTATCAGGGACATAAGCATCAGGGTTACTATGTAGGAAGATGGGCAGCAAGATGTCGGTTCACGTTGCACTTGAACTCCTGCATGTCAGTACAGTCGGGGAAGAAGGGACCCGGAAGGGAATTCCAAAGTCTAACTGTTCTGGGGAAGAAACTACTAGAGTAGAAAGCTCCCTTGTATCTAGGGATATCTACTGTGAAGGGGTGGGATTTAGCTTCTTGTCGAGTTTGTCGGGGGTACTTACACCGATGGGGGCACAAGTGCTTGCAGTTCGCTAGAACATTCACCGTTAAAGTACTTGTAGAACAGGCAGAGGGATGCAACATTTCGTCGATGTGACAGAGGCTGGTTTAGCTGACAGTTCAGGACCTATCAGATTGGCGACTCTCTTTTGAACCTTGTCTAGGAGTGAGAGATTAGTGGCAGATGCACCAGCCCACATATGGCAGAAATACTCCGTACATGGGCGAATGGTGGCCTTATAGAGTTATAGAATACTTTCAGGCGTTAATAGCTTTCTAGCACGGGAGAGAGCACCCACCTTCGCAGCGGTCCTCGCAATGCTCTTAATGTAATTTTTCCAACTCATGTTTTCTGTGAACGTTAGGCCGAGGAGTTTAAATGATGTACTTTCAGATAAAGAGTGTTTGACCATTGCTATTGACGGTAGGGAAGGTTTCTTGTAATTATTTAAGGAAACAAGTTTAGTCTTGGCAGCATTGAAGGTGACTATCCATTTTTGTACCCATTCCACTACAGATCGAAGGTTTTCCTCTAGTGTTTCTGCCATTTCTTTAGATATGTGTTCATTTGTTTTCCTGTAGTGTCTGTTATAGAGCGTGGTGTCGTCAGCATACATGTCCATCTCACAGACAATTTTGTCAGGGAGGTCATTTATGAATATTAGGAATAACAGCGGTCCAAGGATAGACTCCTGAGGCACTTCCGCATTTATATCATATTGTTTAGATGTACGACCGCCACGGACAATCTGGATTTTTCTCTTATCTAAGAAGGATCTAATTATGTTATGTATTCTTCCAGTGATGTCATATGATCTGATTTTCTTGAGAAGACCCTCATGCCATACACTGTCAAAAGCCTTAGATATATCTAGAGCTACCGCTCTGCCCTTCCTCGCTTTGTCCAGTGACTGGTATATACGTTCTGAGATTACAGTTAGGATGTCTGCTGTGGAACGGGCTTGCCTAAATCCATATTGTTGGTCAGTCAGAAGTTTAGCATATGTTAGGTGATGGACTAGAGCTTGGTTAATTCTGGTCTCAAATATTTTGGCGAAAATTGGGAGGAAGCTAATGGAACGATAATTTACTGGGTCAGTTCTTTCGCCAGAATTCTTGAAAACTGGCACTACAGAAGCAGTTTTTCAGCAGGCAAGAAAGCAAGATTCATTAAGGCATTTGTTGTAAAGTTTTGGAGAGAACTGGAGCTACTTCGGCGGCGCACTTTTTTAAATAGCACAGCCGGGATGAGACCAGGCCCACATGCTTTTTCAGTGTCAAGCTTTCTTATGGTAGCATGCACTTGAGAAGGGGTGCTTTTCAGATCGTCTAGTGTGGCGTCTATCCGCAAACGAAAGTCAGGGAGGGGTGGTTAGCAGAGTCCAGTGTGGAGTTGGAGGCAAACCTTCTGGCAAGCATGTTAGCCTTCTCAGTTGCTGAGCAAACATCCTCATGATTGTTGGATAGTGGGGGAATTGTTGATTGTCCATTATTTACTACATTTTTGTAGATTTTCCAGAAGTGTCGGGTTCCTAATTTCTGTGCTCCGATGCGTTTTTTGGGTGGTTTCAGTAAATTCTCTCTTTGCTGTCGCTATTTCTTTCTTACAGTTATTTCTGGCTTCTATATACGTCTGTCTGTTTGAACTGGACTTATGTCGGTTAACTTTGCGGTACGCATGCTACCTTTGCGCTATGGCAGCTGCACAAGTTGAAGTGAACCATCGGGGAGAGTGGGGTGGCTATAGAATTTGCGTGTGGGAACATGTGCTTCAATTGCCGCTTGTAATCATTCAGAAACCTAGATTTTATATCTTTCTCTTTTAATTGTTTAATGCTGCATTTCAAAGTAAATGGAATTATCGAGTTCTGCATTCGAACTCTTCACTTGTAAGTATCATTTAACTATACGTGCTCGCACATGAACATTTGCGGTGTCCACCGTAGTCATTACATTTTTAACCATAACCTAAATCGTCTCGAAACCACTTAAATTCTTTTTTGTTTTCCTATCTTGTTATGTTCTCTATTGCTAACTTACTATTCCTACCCTCCAATAAAAACAACGCCTACATAACGGCATATTCCACTACGAAATGGTTATACAATAAGATAGATTCCCTAAACGGTTGTTTTTGCGAAAAGATGATCTGTGAGATGGCAGGCACCCAATGAATCTTCTCGAACTTATATTTTCTGATCGTCGTCCAACTTCAGCTCGTATATCAACATAGGCTACGGACACATCTAGATTAAACTTTTACTCGAAACCGATTGATATGTCTCGCGAAATATGTATGTGTGTTTATGTATATATACACACACGCACACACACACACACACACATATATATATGTTATGTGTGTGATTGTATAAATATATATATATATATATATATATATATATATATACAATCACACACATAACATTTTTATTTCATTTAAGTAAATCCAGCAATATCTTGCTACGATGTGCAAACCGTTTTCGATTATTATTGACCTAATAATGCGAGAAAAACATTCTGTAAATTAAAAAAAGTTAAAAAAAAAACTTCTATAATTTCAGAGGAGAAAACAATTTACCATGTCTAAAATATAGCCTGGTTATAACATTTTTTTTTAATTTTTTAGAATTTTCTCTTGCCTGATGAGATCAACAATGATAAAAACGATTTGCACAGCGTAGCAAGATATTTACTTAAAGGAAATGAAAATTTTAAATTTACACTCTTTGATTTAGCACTATCAACGCCTCTTTGCATGAATTCAATTATTGTAATATTTTGAATATTTTCAACCTGATATATATATATATATATATATATATATATATATATATATATATATATATATATACATATACATATACATACTCGGGGTTTTTTTATTCAAAAGTAATGGACTAGTGAATTCAACGAGGTTGTTAGATAGTGCTCAATAAAAAGAACTGATAATACTTGTTTATTGTTATATAAACATGCTCACATCCCGCTGCTACAAACAGCCACTTGTTTCAATCAAACAACAGATATCATCAGGCAGCGACTTGACTATTCAAATGTTCAATGAATAAATGATTGGTTATTCATTGAACATTTGAATAGTCAAGTTGCTGCCTGATGATATCTGTTGTTTGATTGAAACAAGTGGCTGTTTGTAGCAGCGGGATGTGAGCATGTTTATATAACAATAAACAAGTATATATATATATATATATATATATCAGGTTGAATATATATACATATATATATCAGGTTGGATGTGTGTGTATATATATATATATATATATATATATATATATATATATATATATATATATATATACAAGGTGCCTTCAATAAGTTTTCCGATTTTTGTCGCCTGGGCACTTTTATTGTAAAAACATGAAATGCTAGATCCCTTTGAAGTAATCCGGCTTCAACGGCTATTACCGTTCTAACAACTTATTGCAAGCCGCATGGAAAGCCCCTTTTTAAGAACTTGCCAATGATTCGGCGTAGCCTCTTTTTTCTCCATAGTTGTCACATAACGACAGTCTTAAAGTTTTCCTTGAGCTTACGGAATAACCAAGTCGCGGGAGCATGGTCTGGAGGATTGTCTCGGAGGATTTGGAATTGTCTTAATCCTCATGTTTATCATACAGTTCTAATTCTCTCTGAGCAACCTCGCCTTCCTTGAATTTCTCAGACCACTCAAAAACTAATGCTCGATTTATGCAAAATATTCCAAAAGCAGTTTGAAGCATTCCATATATTTCTGATGCATTTTCTCCAAGTTTAAAATAGAATTTTATTGCATATCATTCTTCGAAGGCACCCCCTGTCTTGAAATTCAACAGCTGTGACAATCACAGTTAGTTAGATGTATTTCAATTCTTGTTGCAGCTGTTTATTTGAACCCAAAAGCATTTTTCAGTGACATACATAGGATGTATAGCAATAACCCTCTAAATTTTCAAGAGTTTGCGAACAACAATTTGAAATGCCTGTAAAAAAAAGTATGGAACTCATTTAAAAGAAACCGCGTATATATATATATATATATATATATATATATATATATATATATATATGTATATATATATATATATATATATATATATATATATATATATATATATACA
Source organism: Euprymna scolopes (assembly GCF_053919585.1). Lineage (NCBI taxonomy): Eukaryota > Metazoa > Mollusca > Cephalopoda > Sepiida > Sepiolidae > Euprymna > Euprymna scolopes. The sequence goes on from NC_136498.1 coordinate 101,035,835, forward strand.
AAGCTTCTTATATATATATATATATATATATATAATATGAAGCTGAATGTCTGTGTGTGTGTCTGGTCACACATAGTCTTGTATATGGTTGACTATTTAAAAAAAAAACTGATTAATTATAATGATAGAAGATGTATCGAGACACAGGAATGGGTAGATTTGATCTGGCAGAACGGTTGATCATTAAAATTGTGGAGTCTACGTTCGCGCCTGGTCCACAAAGTATGGAAATAAAAAATTTAAAAATTTAAAAAACGTTTACAAGTGTTTTTCATATAGATGTTCATGAAAATACTTTGATAAGTATGTTTTAACTTAAATAGGGATGGTATAATAAGATTGTGGGGTCTGCGTTCGCGCCTGACCTCCTTAGAATGGAAATAGTCACAAAATTTAATAAAGACTTTTCATATCTATCTATCTTTCAATAAAAACTCAATAAGGATTTCTCATTCAACTATGCCTAATTTAGCACCAGCCCAAAAAATCCCTTTCCCAATTAACCCATAACACACTAATATTTTGTCTTGAAGTTATCATTCTTCCCATCCTCCATCTGATATAGTTACTAATCCAATATACCACCCAAGAAGCCCCTCCATCTACAATCATACGACTAGCAATAATAATAATAATAATAATAATAATGACAACAACAATAATAATAATAATTATAATAATAATAATAATAATAACAATAATAATAATTATAACAATAATAATAATAACAATAATAATAATAATAACAATAATAATAATAATAATAATAACAATAATAATAATAATAATAATAATAATAATAATAATAATAATAATGAGAATAATAATATTTCTCCTAACAGCACTCATTATCCCCTCCAAAACTGTCCTCGTGCAATTATTGTCCCACCCTTTGTTAAACACAATGAAAAAAATTCAAACTATTTCCATAATAAAAATCAGAAAATTAATATTAATTTCAGACCTCGAGCTATTAATAAAGTATATATCAGCCTTACTTCAATATTAATTAAGAAAAGAATATCAAACCACATTTCCTCTTTTAACAACCAAAATTCTAATAATAACCAATCACCTTCTTAACCACTTTAATTAAAAAAACTTAATTCTAACAATAGCCCCTTCTCCATCAAATGGACTATCCTAAAAAAAGTTGTCTTATGCTCCACGCTTTGCACAATCGAAGCTATAACTATCATTACTACCCCCCAAAGTAGCAATATAATAAACTCTAAAAACGAACTGATCTCTTTCTGTAAAGATAAGTCCAAATTTAATTATGGCAAATTTGAAATTACATAGCTATTAATTTAACATTTCAGATATATATTTTCCTATAACTTTATCGTTTTTTCTACATACTTTCTTAATACTTTATAGCTTAATAATATTTTTATTTGTATTATTTATTTCTTCTTTGTTTGATCGGGTTTTTATCTGCAATTTTCGTTTTATTGTTTAAATATTCCTAGCAATCAAATATATCAATCTACCTACACATAAATATCCTGCATGTATACTTACTTATATTTTACTCTATGTATTTACTTACATATTTACTTGCTTTATCCGGAATTTGCAGATACCGGCCATCCTCTCCCCTTTTAAAATGTTTTACCTCTTTATTTATTTATTTATCCTTCTATTTACTTATATGTATCTACGCGCGTGTGTGAGTGTGTTTTTATATATATGTATATATATATTTATATGTGTAATTGTATGTATCCATATGTATGTATATACATGTGTATGTATTTATTTTATTTTTCTTCTCATTTCATTTGGTGTTTTTAATAACTCCTGCTGATAATTTAATTCTTAAGTAATAACTCGTACATTTCAGTTGACCCCTTTTTTGCTCTAAATTCTTTGGCGCCTTTCAACGTCATCTTGACTGGGCCATTTTTACATTGGCTTTTCTATTTTAAAATTAATTCAATCACAATTCAATTTTTTTTTCTTTTTCACTTATTTTTCTTAATTTAGCCTTGTCTCGGCAGTCGAGTTTTAAATTTCTTATATTTTTTACGCACATCTTATCTTTCTTTTAATAACATTATTGGAATTCATTCCTTCTCCCTTGTACCTATTTGTGAATTATTTTTCGGATTTCTGCCGTTTGGATTATTTTAGACCATCTTCGAATTACGCGATAGACTTGGATTTTACTTGTGCTAATCGGAATTTAACCAACTTTCTTGGATTCTGTATTTTTGGATTTTACCGTCATTGGATACTTTACCCTTCACCTAACTATCCATTAATGTGAAATCACTTTTTCTTCACCCTATTCCCTCTGCTTCACTTTTTGTTATCAAGTAAGATTTATAACTTACTTGTAGTTTCATCAAATACTTTTGCAAGCAAAACCCGATCCAGCATTTTACTAAATCCTACACTCTGATGAGAAGGAAAGTATTTCTTCGAAACTTCGCGGATTGAGGACTATCAACTTATTTAGTGGTTCCTTTTCAATTGAAAAATGTTTTAATTCTTTTTCAAAGTGATTTTAACATGTTTTACTAAGTACTTGCTCTTATATATATATATATATATATATATATATATATATATATATACTAGCTGTACCCAGACACGCGTTGCTGTGGCTCAGTTTGTAAAAATAAAAACATTCCCCAAGAAAAATTGCATTTTGTATTGGTTATTTACCTTTAATATTTTCTGCAATTTTTTTTCCTAAAAAAATATTCCTTTTTTACTATAAATTATTAGGGGAAAGGGGTTTTTTCAGGAAAACTTGAATTTTTTTTAAAGAAAATTGGCAGTAAACATTTCTTTTTGCAAATGGAATTTTTATTATAAAAAGAAAAGATGAATGCTTTATATGAACACTGTATATAGTTAGGTGAAAATAGAGAAATGTTTTTTTTTCAATAGAATATACAGATGTATATTTTTTCAACAGATGTTAATAAAATAAACAGAAAAAATACTCCCACTATTAATTAATGAATTAATTATGAAAAAAAATAATATCTTTATGTAGTGTTTTAACATTTAAACAACACCCGGTTGCATCCGGTGGAATGAAATGGAATCAGGGGGAGGGGGTCAAATTCTGCATGAGTACAATTCTTTTTCATTTCCTCTTGTGTTCAATGTTTAAAGTGGGCTATCAAAGATTGTCAACTACCAAATTGTTGTGGGAGGATCACCCTCCAAATGCACTGTTCTATCCATTATATAAACCATAGATCTTTTGGTAAACACCACAGCGGCCGTCGCCTGCTCGATGACGTTTACTACTATTTTCATTTGTAACCATTTTACGTTGTTGTTCCAGTAATACATTGTTTAAGCTCTATTCCGTTGTTCTCTTTTCTTTGTGGCTTATTGCAAGCCATAACACAAATGTCACCAAAATGCGAAAAATGCAACAATAAAATAATTTTTATAAGTGCTCAGCTTCTAATGAAAATCCTTGTAAAATCAATCCCCCTTATTTGTTCATTGTTGTAAAAATGGAAGGGAAACTTAAATTTCTCTCCGTTTTAATTATTTATAAATTGTGCCCTCAATGAATATAATCCAATGAATAACGGTGCTTCTACACTTTGTTGCCGAAATTAAAGACGACATTTTATTTCACGCACATTCTGTGCAAATTCTGGTTAGACTATCGCCGAAGCATGAAATAAATAACCCAAAATTTAAACTGTAGAACGATTGCCGTTAAAACAAAAAATAAATTAAACAACAACCCACTTTCCCGTTAAATAAAGGAAAAAACAATCATTTAAATTAATTTGTTGTTGACCTTTCAAAGTTGCTTTAATTAAAAATATTTATTCGTTCGAAGAAAAAAAAAGAAGACTAAACTCCTGTCACACTAAGTAATTTATGAAATAGGAATTGAAAGATAAAGGACAAAACTGAATTTCCCCAAAGGAAAAAAAGTGTTTGTCCACGTGAAAAAAATAAGAAAGTTATGGCCGAAGCCTGAAATAAATAACAAAAAAATATTAAGTGGAGAACGATTACAGTTAAAACAAAAAACAAATAAATAAAAAACAACAACCCACTTTCCCGTTAAAAAAATAAAGAAACAAGCATTCAATTTTATTTGTTGTTGACCTTTCAAAGTTGCTTTAATTCCCCCCAAAAATGTTTCCAAATATTTATTTGTAGGAAAAAAAAACTATTTTATAAAAATTCGATGTTACTTTCATTACGAAGTTGTATTAATATTCAAATTTTTTTATGCAAAATTTTCACTAAATGTTTGTCCAATTATATTTTGATAAATTATTATGCAATAAATGTAATGGTTTTGTTTCGGTTTTCAAATCGCGCTCGCCCAGTTGAAACCCAGATGAATATGTCATGTGATTGTCTGTTTTTAGTAACCAAAAATGTTCCATGGGAAATTGTCCCATTCTTATTAATTAAATCGAAACATTTCCAATTAAACGGGTATTCCAATTCCGTAAACATTCCCATGTTAAGAAAGGCTTTCGGAATAAACAATCCGTAACCGTGTCAGCATACCCGGAAAGTTTCAGAAGTTGACATGTGAAACGTGACGATGATTTTGCCGTAATGTTATAATGTACCGGCATATCATTCTGTACAGAAATTCCTAAGCTCCATTCACACTAATTAATTTAGGTGACTAAAATCGGAATCTGCAGAATAAGGACAAAACTTAATTTCCCCAAGCGAAGAAAGTGTTTGTACACGTAAGAAAAAAGTTAGGAGGAATTTTTTGCTCGGCGAGCTTACCTATTCAGTTAATTTTAGAAGTTAAATAAATCCAATGTAAAAATCCATTTCAAGATAAATATTAGTTTTCTTGGTATAATTCAAAGATAATTAGTAAAGTCAACTCCTAAGATATTGAAGTAAATATTACAAAAAAGAAAACACCTGGTTTGTGCTAAGAAAAGGGTCAGTAGTTAAATTCATTCCGCTTTGAGTTATATCGTAACGATGTTTACAATCGCAATGAAATCTGAAAAATGGGAACATGAAAGAAACGAAACGAAAGCATACGAAAGGCAGTAAAGCGGAACTGAGGTTTATAGAGATGCCTATAGAAATGTATTGTTTACATTTTTAAATGTAGTATTTATCTATCCGAGGTGGTGACTATTTTTAAGCACACAAAACGATTTATTACTAATTGAGATTGATATTTGCGTAATTTGGTATGAATGAAAATTTGACATATTACATTTTGTAACGCGCTAACCTAAACAGTAATCTTAAACTCTGTAATAGGAAAAACGTAAACAGAAAAAGAAAACATCGAACGAAAAAAACCGAAGGAAAAGAAAATGATATATTATATATTAATGAATAAATAAAGAAAAGAAAAGGAATCACCAAGAAATTGTTTTTCCTAGTGTGATAGTGTTTCAAAATAAATTGTAAATAAGCAATGTATAATTTAGTCTGGTGCGTTTTCCGCAATAGGTAGCATTTCAGTTTTTTTATGCAACTAAAAACCTATAATCGGTGTGCGTTCGTAATAGTTCTTCGTGCACGATGAAGCGGCAGTGTAAATGGGAAGCAGGGAAAAGAGGAATTAAATAGAGAGAAAATATTTTACAACTTCCATTGATTTTTACAGGTTTTGGCAGTGACATTTTCTCTGTGTGTGTATGTGTGGTGTGTGTGTGTGTGTGTGTGTGTGTGTGCCTGCCTGTGTGTGTACATTTCCTTACAAAACTATTCTGTCGATTTTCAGTCTACAGACTCGGGATTTGACATAAGGGGTATTGAAATTTGGGAAAATCTTTATAAATCGTTTTCGGCCAGAAATTAGGTTTTCAATCGGTCAAAGTTCTAGGATTTGACTTTTGAAAACTCCTCCGCCAATTTTGGCTCTAAACCCTTGAAATTTTAGATGTAGATTACTTGGACATGGATATAACCTTTTAATTTAATTTGGATTCTAAACGATAAATGCTAAGAGGCCAAGATTGGGAATTTTAAGAATTGACCTCTGCGGTCTCTACCAAATTACTCAGCCAGCTTTGGATCTAAACATTTGAAATTTTACATAAAGTGTAATCAGAAACAGAGCAAGCATTTTGATTAGGTTTTTGCCGAAAATGTGGCTGCCAAAAGGGTCAAATTTCAAAAGATTTGACCTTTGCGGTCTCTAGCAACCTATTCAGTCAATGTTGTGCTTAAACATTTGAAATTTTACATTGCGGAATGCTTTTTAATCAGTTTTTGAAAGAGTTGACCTTTACAGACTCTACCTAACTCCTCTGCAAATTTTCGCTCTATACACTTTAAATTTTAGATGTAGGTTACCTGGACATGAGTCAAACTTTTAAACACACACACACACACACACACACACATATATATATATATATATATATATATGCACATAAAGTTATGGCGAGTATATAGGGCCCGGCAAAGCCGGGCTACATTGCTAGTTTATATATATATATATATATATATATATATATATATATATATATATATATATATATATATATATATATATATATGGGGGAGTTAAAGGAAGGGAGTAAAATCCTTTTGTTAAGGGGACACTTATCGGGAGAATACAAAACTCCACAAATTTTTGGAGCTTACATAGGAGTCAATAAAAAAGAGAAAATGCATGTATACTGCAACAAAATGCAACTATATATATATATATATATATATATATATATATATATATATATATATATATATATATATATATATATATTTCAGACGATATCAAAACATCGTTAAACTCACTACTCGTTCAAGCAGCCGCCAATAGCGTAATGGTTAGAAGCCTTGACTGCCGTGCAAACGGTCGGGTTTCAATCCTGGCTTGAGGTAGTTGCCTGTCTAGCCGCACTGATGAGCTGTGAAACAGCGAAACAGTACTGTATGTGGATGACTATATATATATATATTTATTTACTGAATAACGGCATGGATTAATTAGGGGTGTTGGGTAAGGGATTCCAGGCTTGGCATTACATCTCAACCCCTGGACTTAATGGAATTTTTCCAACTGGATATATTCTCATTTATCAAACTTTCATTTTAATTTTTTATATGTATTTATTTAAATATCAATTTCTTTAATCTCTATATCTTTTTCCTTTTTTCTTGATGTCGCTGCACTATTTAAATCCTTATGCTTTTTATATGCACCTTATTCCCCTATTTTAATTATTTTTATTCTTCTATAATTAATAACTACATATCTCTTAGAACTATTATTTTCTATTTTTTATCTATAATTCTCATATTTTACAACTGCCCTTGGCATTTTTATATCCTTATTCTACCATATGTTTATCGTCTATCTTACTCCATTAAAATCTTTTTGCACTGCACCTGGTATAATACATATCCTCACATAAAGTATCTTACTATTTCTCCTAATAATCTGTTTTAAGTCCTGTTATAATCTCAGATAACCCATCTAAAATATTCCGACGTTGTATAAACCCATTATTTCTACAGCACATATACACCTATGTGTAAATAAGCACCTTTTTTCCATTAACTTATCATTTATTCTTCCCGAGAGTTTAACACACACATACTGTCCATATACATTAACCCAATATGATAAATATGTTATATACCTACCGGCATTATACAGGTAGGCGCAAAACGCACGCATTAGTTTGTTCAGCATTTAAAGTAATTTACTTCTCTTTGCTTATAGATAATATATTTACCTGGTATTTTGTACATTAGTTTATAAAAAGTATAACCTTTAGATGGACACCATTTTCGGCTTCACAAAGACGAGCTCTATTCATGGCATTTTTCATTGTAAACTTGGATTCAAGCCCTTATCGCAGTACAGGTAAAAATGCCAGGTATATATAATAACCAGTAGGTTCGTTAATGTGACAATCATACGGTCAAAATGAAAGTTACTTTAATACTTGATCTTTGCATTGTAAACAATAATTAAAGCCATTTTATTAAAATAATTTTATAAAATTAAAGGTAGGTTCTCTATAGTGCAATGCAGATTACACTATATTGTGAACCACGTCACTGTGGTGATGCACGTAGAGCTTCCTCCCGGTGCACCACGAGAGATCCACAACTAGATTAGGCAATCAATCGATTTGATTTCGATGACAATAAAAATATAGGAGTGTAAAACATTTCTTAATAATTTTTCATTCCAGTGCAATATCAGGACTTCCTGCTAGTATCCAATAAATCAATAAAAATATTATAAACTAAAGATAAAATAGATTTAACAAAACTATTTCCATGAACAGGTAATTGTAAATAATAATTATGTTCTCAGTATCGCCCGTACTGAGGATTGCACCTGTAACCTCCAGTGGACTTTAAGTTAGAACTGACAAATATATACGAGGGGCTTGCAATAAGTAATGCCCCTGACCCACTTTCCATATGAGTAGAGAAACGAAACTTGGCACAGTTATTAGTAATTCTCTACATAGGAACCATCCAGAGTTATGCATTTCTCCCATCGTTTGATGCAGCTCTGGAGAATATTTGTGTAGAACACCCCACGTTGGTAGTCCAACCACGACGTGACTTCAGAAATCAAGGCTGCATCATCTGAGAAACGCTTTCCTTTCAAAAACAACTTCATGGCTGGGAAGAAGTGAAAGTCAGAGGGTGCAAAGTCAAGAGAGTAGGGAGGATGGGGGAGGATTTCATAACCACACGCATGTGCTTCTTATCTGGCGACATGCAAGTTGTGGACCGGAGCGTTGTCCTGCAGGAGGAGGGTACCTTTGCTGATCTTGCCCCGCCTCTTGATTTTGATAGCTTCCCTTAATTTCCTCAAAGGTGAAGCATAATAGGCTCCTGTAATTGTGGCACCCTTTGCCAGAAAATCTGTCATGACTACTCCATGCTAGTCCCAGAAGACTGTGAGCATGACCTTACCAGCGAAGGGCTGCACCCTTGCCTTCTTTGGAGGTGGTGAGTCCAAGTGCTTCCACTGCATTGACTGGGCTTTGATCTCTGGATCATAGTGATAGACCCAGGTTTCATCCTCTGTAATCAGTCTTTTGAAAAACTTTGACTCATCTTCTTGGAACATCTCCAAATTCATCCTCAAGTACTCGACGCGTTCTCGCTTGTAGAATAGTGTGAGCAAGCTGGGAATCAATCTGGCAGACACCTTATGCACATGCATATGGTCATGATAGTTTCCACAGACCCTGTACTAATCTTGACATCTCGGGCTATTTGACGAATAGTCATGCGCCGATCTTCATAATTGGCAGCCTCAACTTGACGGACAGATGTCTCATCAATAACAGAAGGGGGGCGACCAGGTCTGGGAGCTGTTCCACAGACTTCCGGCCATGTTTGAATTCACGATGCCAGCGTTTTCCAAGGTCATATGATGGGTCATTATCACCATAAGTTTCTTTCATTTCATCAAAAATCTCCTGTGGTATACGTCCTTTCAAATACAAAACCTGGATCACTGATCGACATTCAACAGGCTCCATTTCACACCTGACTCAGTTCAAACACTTGTAAAACAGAACCCACAATTAGTTCAGAGCTGTAATTTGTGACATAACCCGTAGAGATATAAATCATTGCACATGCAAAATTTCAGCAAGATCAGAAAACTGGAAATGGGTCAGGGGCATTATTTATTGCACGCCCCTCGTAGCATGTATATCTTTAGTGCAATGGTTCGCCAAACCTGTCGAAACAAGAGTAATCTACCCCAAAAATCCTCATAGATGTCCGAGATGCATAAAAAACATTCTGATTTCGATAAGACGAAACTGAAGATGGTCGAGAGTTACATCGACCGAAACATTGTAAAAATGACGTTCAAGATGAGAACAATAGCTAGAATAATTAGAATAGCATAAACAGAATAATATTAAATGTTAAGAATAATAACGTGTTGTCTTTTGTATTCTTAAAAGTACTCGTAGGTCACCCGTTAAATTAGTAAAAGAAAATAATAAACAAAATACCACATCAAATTACAAAACATCTTAATTAATAATGACAGAATAGTAAGAGTTGAAAATGTTAAACAACAGATTGAATATGAGAAAAAATAAATCTGTTGTCATACGAGTTTTTAAGTTTTTTCGTTATATATTATTTTTTATTTTTTTATAGTAAACTAGCTAGTCTTGTTTCCCGGCGTTGCCCAGGGGAATAAAATAAATCTGACTAAAGTAAGTATTCTTTTTAAATGACTATATAGCTAAAATTAATTTATTTGTCTTTACATATGTATGTCAACACCCTAAAATATAATAAATTAGGCTTAATTTCGCGCTGATTCATATTCGATCCTTGTAAATAGATCTATTTCTTTTTTCAATTAAGTCATCAGTAGGGATTCCAATGATTTCCATGGATTCGATGACGCCATCGTTTTATGCGTATTTTATGAAGCTGTTTAGAGACACTGTTTATTAACGGATACAATAAATATTATATATAATAATACATAATGTTAAAAAGGATACTTGAAAACCGTGCCTCCACCAAAAAAGTAAAGTTTAAGTATCTTACCCACTCTTCCAAAAATGTTACCAAAGGCAAGATAAGTCACTCTTCTTACCGTTATATTCTGTACATTAATATAATTAGATACTGAACACAAGTACTGTTAAAATCTAATTGAACTTCAGCACGTTTCAACGGATTAAAAAGATGTTCAAAACATTAAGTGTGAAAAATAATAAATAGTGGGTGATTACTTTGATATATAAAACTAACATAATAGGAGCACTGACAACATGGTCGGTATGCGGTCAAAGAAAATATTATTTGTTCTGTTTTAAATGTATCATACTAAAAATAACGATATAATTTCAAAAGCTATTAAGAAAATGAAAGGTGTCTCTTAGACAAACAATTTGTACTTTCATCTAACAATTAACGATACAAAATTTGTCAAACGAAGACTTTAAAAAGAAAACAACTATATAGCAAATAAACGTGACAAAGGTTACTGTTCTTCGTACATCGATAAGTGTTGTTAGTTGAGGTATCCCTATTGCTTCTATTTTAGTTTTTATGTTACAGAAGCGTTTATGAAAACAAATATCGCTAAAAATTAATTCAATTTGAATATCCATAAACGGAGAAAAGCAACACGTTCCATTACATGTGTAAACATAGTGTGCACATCAATCGAACAATGTAATTAACAGAAAGATCGCAAAAGTAAAGCAACTTTCAAATCCTATGAAGAAACGTGTTGCACGTTTCCAGTTTTGTACGTCATTCATGGAATTGTAAGGTTGTCTGTAGGAGCCTAAATTAATCGTATAGTCTTATGGAAGCGATGAGATCCGGCAAATAGTATTTTTATTTATTCAGTATACCGTACTGGACACTGTATAATAGGTGTGCTCGCGTTTACAAGCGCACGAATGGATTCTTCGCGTACGTGTAGCATACGCATATGAACAACGATTATTTTTTAAGCTTTTCTAAAAGTCTTGGGAAATCGAATTAGCGGAAGGCAATTTAATAGAACCATATCGCAAACCGTAGTTTTTTTGTATCCTATTTATATGCTAAGTCGACCATATTCGTGTATACTAATGTGTTCAGTTTTGTGACATCTGTTATTTCTAAAACTAAGTTTATGCAAACGTAATATGTACAGTGATAGATTCTATTTACACGTTTATTCCAATAAACAGTTAAGAATAAGGAAGCATTTATTAAGTGAATCGGTAATTGTAGTGCATTATGTATAAAATAGTAATATGTTGAAAGAAAATAATTAAACAGCTACATTCGAATAATTTACCAAAGAAAAAGGGAGAGGTGAGCGGGTTACAGAAAAAATAGCACCTTTGCTTGTCTCTCAGCGAGTTTACTTAACCGGATAAATAGGAATTGTAAAACAGTGACAAAATGTGTTTATTGTGTGCTAGAAACATGTTTTAGTGGGAAATGGTGAACGTAAAAGTTGTGCATAGGAAGTGTTTACTTATAATTATATAATGCCGAAAATGGCGACAGGAGAAAACGTTTCCATTTTATTGCATAAAGAGATAAATAAATAAGACTTATTTTAGTTGAATCTGATACTTCATGAACGTGATTCAATAACGTGCTAAAATAGTCAACCTTCGGCCAGTGCAAAAATAAAATGTGATAATCGAGACAACAATACCGGTATGAGTACATTATGTTTAACAGAAAAAAAAGAGAAAATGCAAATGATCAAAAACATAACTCTTACCAAATACAGTAGGACGTTCAGTTTGATAATAATGTATCATTCTTCTGTGTGTTTAATATTTTTTTTAAATTTCTATTCAGGATCTAATATAAATTGGAAAATAGTACAGTTAGAAGCAAAAACTACTTCAAAAAATAACTGAAGTCAGAGTACTTTTTTTGCCATTATCTTCTTTTTATTAAATAGACACTTAAATGTTTTGTGTTTAAAACATTTTCTGTTGTATGTGTGAGGCGTGATACAAGGCACTAATAAAGACTATTTCGGACGGCTATTTGGCTGTAGTAAAGAACAACACCGACATTTAAATAATAAATGCTTTCGGATTACCTTTGAAAAGATCATCATGCAAGCTGCAATCTTATGCCAGGTGTATTTTTATTATTGTTTTACATTGCCTACATTTTTCCATGCGTTGTTTTTAAAGGACATGTACATCTTTGTAGTTCATGACTATAATAAATTGCGGTTTCATGAAATGCCATAACCAGCAAATTCTAGCATTGCTAGAAATATAATTTGCTGATATCTTTCTTTCCTCTAATGAGAAGAATAGCATTCTTTGTAACTCCGCGGACTTTGTAAATGGTTTTGGAGTATTCAGTTGAACAATAAATTTGGTTGTAAATTTCAACTTACAGTTTTAAATTGTTTTCTTTTGTAATAAGCTCTACTCACTATTGTGTGTGTATTGAGCTTTTTTTATTTTGTTGGGATTAAAATATCTATATGTAAATACTGGTATTTTTATAAGATTGAAGTTTCCATTGCTTATATCAGGTAAACCCTGCTTGTCTTTTTTTATTTCATTATATATATATATATATATATATATATATACTAGCATTTCAGCCCGGCGTTGCCCGGGTGTTTGGATGTGTATGTTGAGCAAAAAAAAAGTGGTAGTAAGAAGGCAGGCTCGAACCCGTACCGCAAAGGAGGAAAAGAACCTAACGTTTATGCTGTTACGACCACCGCCAAACCGGAAGCGACATTTTATGTATGTATGTATGCATGTATGTATGTATATTAATAACACTTTTGCTATATTCCAAAGTTCAACAATTTTATTTTTTCCTAACAATCAATTCTTTCAGCACAATAACACTTCAGTACAATTTACAAATGTATTTTGATTACGTAGAACAATCAATATTTTGTTTATTATATTGAATTTTTCCTTATATAAACTCATCAGGAAAAATATTCGATAGAAACAAGCATTACCATGTAATGTTGAAATGGAAGTTAATAGAAGAACCCCCATGGTGTGTTTATTTACGTTGCAATTTTTGTTATAAGGTGAAACCTAAGCATGTCCTTATTTTCGCATAGGTTTAAATTATATATTCCCATTAGACTGAATAAACAAAAATGCTATATGAAAGGATTGTGTTCTATTTTAAACTAATAATTATTAAATAGTGTATGTTAACTGAAGATTAGATATGCGATATCAAATTTACATTGTAACTATCTTAGTTAAATGCATTATGTATTTAAGTGCCGTCATCTTTGTTTTATGATTGTTATTTTGTTTTTGTTTTACGGCATATCAACCCTTTTAGGTTATTTAATGCCGAATCCAGTGATTTTGAAGATCAATTTTTTAATAGAGTATATTTGGTTGTTTTTTTTTTGTCGGTTTCTATTTAACCCATAGTTGGGACCCTAACAGGTACTACCACTCCAGGTCAGAGTGGACCTGGGAGCAATGACAATTAAAGGGTGGTTTTACACTCCCCAAAGCCCGCAAACTGGAGGCTCACTATCGGATATATTTTAAGATCACATCCAGGACCCTTTGTTTTATGAATGTTTTTATCGTATCGTTGATTAGTCGTATAATGGAAAATGGTTGAGTATTTCCCTATTGATAATGAACATATAAAAACTTTCGTATACACAAATAAATATTGTCTATTATAAACTAATTAGAGTTGCTCATAGAAAAAGCATTTATTAGTTATTTCATATTAGATTGTTTAATTTGTATCAGAATTATTGTTTTCATATCACACAGTTCAATGGATACAATCGACTTAAGAATACATAGGCACTACATACATTTAAACTATAGTGCAATTATCTATTTTTTAAGTACATGAGGAAATGAATTAAAATATTTTTCTAAATTCTTTTATCTTCATTTTTTTTATTTCTCCCATCTCCAGTTAGGTTTAATTGAGGATACGTCCTCAAAAAACAGGTTCAACGGTGTCTTTGTTTCTAGCAGGCTCGTTTCTTCACTCTAAAGGTTTGCCTTCTCTCTGAGACACTTTTAGATTATTGCTAAAAGCATTAAGCTCTTTTGCAAGTCTACTTAAGCATTTTGGTAAGGTTGATGGTGCTTATATAAGAGCGCTGGTTTTTCTTCTGTCTAATATTCTGGAGAATAATTAAATAACCCCCCACTCTTTATCTGTGCCTAAACCTAAACGTAGATTCCATGAACAAAGCTTCTTTCTTAGACCTGAACCCCTGTGGAATTATCTTCCGTTTTTCTGCTTTCCTGCTAACTACAATACGGTTGTCTTCAAGTCTAACGTAAACAAGTTCTTGATGAGCCGTTTCATATAAGTTAACAAATTTACCGAATTGATTACTATATTGTCCAATTTCTACTGTACACTCTTTAACCCTTATCCTTGAGTGGCCTCTTGTATATGAGGCGAAAAACAGATCAATGATATTGAACGGTGCACTACGGAACGTTTATTTCAGCGTTAACACTATCACATAGGCATAATAAACGTTTACGAAATCGATCCAGTTGATGTCAACAGTGTTAGAAAATGGATTCGTTGATTTCTCTCTTTTGTGTTTTCTTTTACTTCAGTCGAAGTTCTCAGAAATCAAGGGGCCCACAACCTTGAAGTCTATATGAGATACATAGTTATTCGAATGTTCCATTAAAGTTCTTTATCTCTCAAGCACTGAGTTAGTAAAGAAGTTGAGAACATAATTTTCCTCTCCCCAATTAACCATTTTTATACGTTGCAATATATCTTTTATTTTGGTCTCTTGGTCTTACTGAATTAACGGACAAGAATTTATCTAGTCTGGTGGAGTATCCAGTTTCGTGCTGTTACTTGAGGTAACATCGCTTGGAGAAGGTGCACCATTCCTCGTAAAAGCTAATATGGGTTAGCCATAGCGAGTATATCTTATTTGGGCAGCGAATACTATGTGATTTTGAATATTTGGTCGGTGTTTACTTCTATGGAAAAAGTATCCTTATGCCAGATTGTTCTGACAAACCCCTGTACAGAGAGACCTTAGACACTCGAGGACCGTGTCTAGTAGGCGTTCAAGTTTCTCTTCCTAGGCATTCAAGTTTCTCTCCGTAGGTATTCAAGTTTCTCTCCGTAGGCATTCAAGTTTCTTTCCGTAGGCATTCAAGTTTCTCTCTGTAGGCATTCAGGTTTCTCTCCGTAGGCATTCAAGTTTGGCGACATATGTGAGCGACAAAGTGCGCTAAGGACATTTACGGCCGTAGAATTCAGAAAGCTGACAAAAGTGCATTGAGAATGATGGCCACGATGTGAAAAAAAATCGGGAGGCCACTCGTTTTGATAGTAACACTACCGTTTTACTTTTTAGTTAAAAATAGGAGGCATTACATTTGGAACGACCCTTGTAGTTTCTGGTTTGTATCATATAAAAAGCTACAGACCATGTTGCATCACTGAATATTACATCCCTGTGTTTGTTTTATAAGTACATTCAAGAGATGTGTCCCGAGGAAGTTACCTCACTTGCATTCTCGACTATCTTGGTTACCAGCAAACCACCTATCGTTATTATAAAGATCCTAAAATGCTGACAAAATTATACTGAACTAGAAAAGAAGGAACAGTCTGCAGCTCGGTAGAAAATACGAAGAAGAAAATAACTCATAACTAGAAGGCACCGCGGAAATTCCACGGTTGTTGAAAATTTTCAAAACACATTAAAAATAAAATTAATAAAAAAATGAAATAATCCAATAACGAGAGAATTAAAACAATTATAGCAAATTCTTTTTTACTCTTTAAAAACTAAAGAGAATGTCTTTAAACATTTCGGTTTTTTCTTTTTCTGAATAATTTTTTTTATATAAATTATAAAGTAAAATATATCAATTCAATTGAATATCTCTTTTTAATTTTAAAAAGAAACTATAATAAAATAAACGTACAGTCTTCTCTCTACATGACTTCTTTTAAATTATAAAATAAAATAGTCAATTCAAAACCGTAAACAGAGAGCCTAGGTTATTTTATTTTAATTTTTGAAGTGGAAATGGTGTTAATATTTTTTAACTGATAAAGTGCGCTTCTAAAGGGAGCTAATTCGTTTCTCACTGATTAATGCTTGCGTAGATAGTGTTTTAGTGATACTGAACGTGCGGACAAGTAAATTAATATTTAGATGAATAAGTATAGACATCTATGTAGCAAATTAAAAAGAAAAGGTTTAACGAGACGCAAAGCAAATTTCACTACACCGGTTTTATCAAAAAGTCTGACGAAACGGAGAGCACTATTCACTGTACGCAGGTCTTAACTCTTCCATTAAATCCTTCCAGAGACCAGCTTTTATCGTGACCGGGCATATCTCATTAGCACGTGTGTCATGTGACCATGCGAGAACTGTGCGAGATCAAGGGCTTTAAAAGATCTCAGACGCCATCTTCGATCGTTTTAATATTTCTCTCTTCTCAGCCCGCAAGAAAAACAGGCATGAGGCGTTTACGAGGAGAGTGTTCATGATTTATTTAAATTTTGTACAGTCACATAAGGCACAAACGCATGGCCGCTTGCTTCTTTGATGTATATCACACTCCCCCTGATTTCATGATCACACAGAGTGCATCCTGCGAAGGGGCACATTCATCATTTCTGGTTCTGGTTCCGGTTCTGCTCCCGGTTATGGTTCCGGTTCTTGTTATGGTTTTGGTTCTGCCTATTCAGACGAACACATAAACACATATGTAATAACAATGTACTCTCTGGCGGAGGGAGGTCACTGACCGCGTTTGTCAGCAGCTCACCATTCGATGATTCATCGCTTTCCTCTGTAGTTGTATGATGTATCTTGGTAGCCAGTCAAAAGTAGCGTACATGGCGTAGAGTTCCACCAACTAGGACCGACTGCTGGCTGGTCAATCCAGATATTCCTCCCCATTTGAACTTGGTGGTGAACCGGTTTCCTGGAGGTCTCAACCAGACTGGATCCCCTATCTCATATCTGTCGTGTGTTCCCTCCTTGATTGGCTGTGTAGGTCCAATTCCCTTTACTCTGACACGGTACGTGTGTATAGCACTGGCAGGCGCTGTTGTAGGTGACTTCCTATCATATGCGGCCCCTGTAATTGTACATTGCTTTATGTCAGCAATTCTCTTAATGCTGCGATGGCTCTTTTCAGCAATGACATTCCCTGATGACACATGGGCACATCGCAATCGTAGTTGGGTGTCCTATTAATCTAACAATTGCCGAACTTGTTGACTGCAAAAAGTGGCATCATTGTTCGACAAGATCTCTACATGCGCACCTCGCTCACAAAAGATTGACGATAACTTGCGAACAACATTTGCCGAGTATGGCCGGGTCATTTGTCGCCACATCGCAAAACGCGTAGGACAACAATCAATAAGAGTTAAAACGGGGCTCCCACTGTGATAGGTGATATCCATCGCAACCCGGTGCCATACGTTCTTAACTTCCAATCGCTTTCTGCCATTGCTCCGGTGCAGGATCAACAAACTGACATGCCTTACAGTGCTTGGCGATCTGCCTGACATCCGGCCTTGCAACTGCTGTGTCCACGCGCTTCGGCAAATACAGGGTCTTCTTGATAGGTGGATGTCCGCTCTGTACACGAATCTCCTTTATTTTGGCATTGGCTCATCGCGATAATTGCAACTGACATGATCGAACAGTATGTTCTACGCCCATTTTCACAGCTTTATACCATTGCTGAGGCACACGAGTTAATTAGTCAGCACGATTACAGTGTGATGCTATCAGCGTTACACTCACTGATAGCCCGTACACAGAGACCAGATCCATCAGCGTATCTAGTCTTCGCTAGATCAACATTTCGCCCGGAAAGTGTGTCTGACACCCAGTGATAGAAACAGAGAATCTGTGTACAGGTGCAATTTTTTCGACTGCCATTGTAGTGCCAGATTTATGCCTTTTACAACAGCGTCCAACTTCGCCAAGTTGATGTGTTGAGCATCACTTACGGGTCGCAGCCAACCTGAGTCCTTACACACATTTCCTGTTTGCTCAAATGAGACTCTCAACGCCAATCAACTGGCGTCTACCCACACATTCACGTCGTCACTATCGACATACCACTCCCTCCGGGCAGGGTCCTTTTCATTCACTCTCTCCAGAGTTTCCGTTGTTACCATTAGAGTTAGGAAAGCATCATCGGGTACATCATTGAAGTGTAGTATTTAAAGGACACCCTTTGCGTTCTCGCTTCTTTCTCGTGACATCAAAACCATACGAAACTTAACTCCTACATTTCCTAATATGTAACAGAAATTATATTTAAAAAAACGTTTATTATTATTATTATAGTTTTATTAAAATAAACATTTATCATTTGTCAGTGGTTAAATGCAAGTGTATCTAAAATATCCCCCCAAGAAAGAAGAAAAGAAAAAGGAAAAAGAAAAAAAAACATTAAGGACTATCTCTATATTTTCTCTAAGTATAAACGGATCCTTTAGTCTCTTTTATTGCTATATTCTTTTTCCCTTCCACCTGCCAAAAGCATCGTCACCCCGACAAACATGATTCGATGAATGGAAACTTTCAACGCATTGGAGTCGTCTCTGAAAGTACATAATGTTTAATACCTTTTTAAACGACAAATTATAGTAACATATACCATTTTTTACTGTATTTTGTTTTATTTTCTCACTGACAAGGAAACCAAACCAAATACTGCTTTCTGTAAGGTTTCTCGTCTTTTGAATCGACATGTTTGGGGAAAATATCCCCACAAGTGATTATTTTCCCACCGGTAATTTTTTTGTACTAAATTCTTTTTATGAAATTCTTTATTTTGACTCAATCTTTGCCTAATATAATATCTATTCCAAATATCCCCCCCAAATCGGTAACTATAACTTACGATATTATGTCGAATCCACTATAAATACATTCGTAAATATGGGAGGGGAATTTATGTGCAAATATCTCTAATTTCGAATTACAACTACATACTTTAAGTAAATATTAATAAGTCCTTTGAACCCTTTTTTTGTATATTATTTATTTATTCTTTTAATGGGGAGTAGACAACGCATTGTGGATGCGTTTTCGGCAGCTCTAGTTACTCTCGCTTCTCCTTATTTGTCCCTCAGTCTTCATTTTTTCCAATGAGTGATTTTTCTGACAAAGGGAGAATAAAAAGCTGTTTACTAGATTGACAGTACTTTGTGTGAACAGTTGCAAGAGATGTTGGAAACTCTGTTCCTTTGTCTATCCTTGTGGTCATGTCACTAATAAGGGTGCTGGAGGTAAACGTTTCGACAGGGTTGACATTATCCGCCTGATAGTCAGGGATCATGAGTAAGCTGCTGGAATCTGTGCTAAACAAGGAAGTAGTCAACCATCTCAGCAAAAATAATCTTAGTGACATGCAATATGGTTTCCGTTCTGCTAGATCTACAGCAGAGGTGCTTACAGTTATATCTCATAGGATTGGCGAATCCTTCGATGGAGGCTTCCTTGGTTTTACCCCGAAGGAGACTGTCCTATCAGCAGGTGCAAAGTACCGGGGCTGCGGTATTGCCATTTCGTGAATGGATTCTGGAGCATGCGGTTGCATCTGGTGGAGCCTCACGATGCAATATTAGTGGGTAATTGTTACGACTTTACCTTATCATGTGCTACAAAAAAACCCATTCCCTTTTCTCTTACCTTCCCTCTTGGACCTGCTCTAAGCGACTCTGTCGACCTACTCCACAAATCCAAAATCTCAATCATGAAAGGTTTTCAGAAAAAATACTCGATCGAATCCAGATTTCCAACTTCCAACATCAGGGGTATACGTTCCAACCGTCCGGAGGTTCAAACTCTATTGCAGGAGATTAAGCCAGATCTATTATTTCTAATCGAAACTGGCATTAGACCGATTTCTTCCCTAGATGAGTTCGTAATTTAAGGATACTCTAACTTAACCTCTAAATCTGACCCCCAAAATCGCAAAGGGCATGGAGTATGTGCCTACATTAAAGACGGCTTTCCATGTGGTAGGGACATCTCTAGAGAAGATTCTAATTTATCTTACATATGCTTCCGGGTTGCACTTGCTCACACTACTGCGTTTATATTTGCACTCTATCGTCCCCACAACAGTGGAATTACTATCTTCAATAGCATAACTGAGAAAATTGACCATGTCCTGTCTGAGTACCCACGATTTCTCCATTGCTTATGACCTCACTCACATTGTCCAAGAACCCACCCGTGTTCCCTATACTGACGGTCAGTATGCAAGTCTCTTTGACCTCTTTCTGAAAACTTTCACTGAGCTGTGCTCATCTTCCGTTCAGTCTCCACTGAGATATTCCGATCACTTTGTTGTATAAATGTAATAGGTCCTCAGACATACCTCTCCATCGTACAGTGTATCGCTTCCGTACATTTATATCAGACCTAAATCTTATAGCTTCCGTACATTTATATCATACCTAAATCTACGTGCCATGTTTAAGAAGGAGATGTACATTTATATCACCTAAATCTACGTACCATGTTTAAAAAGGAGGTGTCCTCTATAATATCAGACCTGCCGGAATGGTTAACTGTAGGCATAGATAGTGTTATACCCTTGTAAAAGTTCCAGCAAAAATCTAACAGCCAGCCGTGGTTCTCTCCAGAACGTGCTGCTGCCATTGCGCACAGAAATCACTTTTTCCATTGCTTCCAACGTAATAGATGTACTGAGACTAAAGCACCCTTCAGGACTGCCAGCAACCACTGTAAAAAGTAATAAAGAAGGCAAGAGAGTTATATGCTCAGTCTGTCAAATCCAAGGTAGCTGAGCAGCGGCTTGGTTCCCATCAGTTCTGGCCAAACAGAATCCTCAACAAAAGTGTGAGCTCTATCCCAACTATCGTCAATGGACCTGAGTTAATTTCGTCAGCATCAGACAAAGCCAATCTCTTTACCAAGAACTTTGCAACTAATTCTACCCTTTACGACCAAGGCCGCCAACCCCCAGTATTTCTTTGTATATCAGAAAACATGCTAAGTGATATACAAATAGCTGTACGCTATGTTGTTAAGCTAATCAAAAACCTTGATTCCAGTAAAGCAACTGGTCCTGACGGCATTCCACTCATAGTGGTCAAAAGGCTTCAACCAGAACTAGCGCCCATAATTACCAAGTTATTTAAGCGTTGTCTTAAGGAGAAATGCTTCCCAACACCTTGGAAAATCTCATCAGTATGCTCTATATTTAAGAACTCAGGTGATCGCTCATCTCCCTCTCAGTACTGACCAATAAGCCTCTTATGCATAATGAGTAAGCTGCTGGAATCTGTGTTAAACAAGGAAGTAGTCAACCATCTCAGCAAAAATAATCTTCTTAGTGACATGCAATATTGTTTTCGTTCTGCTAGATCTACAGCAGAGGTGATTACACTTATATCTCATAGAATTGGCGAATCCTTCGATGGAGGCTTCCTCTCTAGGGCAATTGCTCTTGACATATCAAAGGCCTTTAATAAGGTATGGCATAAAGGCCTACTTCACAAGATATCCAGTCATGGTATAGCTGGAAATGTCTTCTAAACTATTAAATCATTTCTCTCTGATAGGTTCTTAAGAGTAGTGGTTGATAGGCAGAGATCAGAGGATCTCAGTATTAATGCTGGAGTCCCTCAGGAGTCCATCCTGGGCCCAACTTTCTTCCTGATATACATCAATGATCTTCCAGACCACATCCTTAGATCATTCGTAAACATTTATGCTGACGACACTACCATCTATGGAAGCACTTCGAAGACCGAAAAGGCCCAAGTTCTCTCTGATTCTCTCTTCTCTGATCTGGAGCACGTGGTAGAATGGAGAAAGAAGTGGCTGGTTACTTTTAATACATCTAAAACCAAGCTTCTATCTTTACATCATCAACGCTCTGTTGCCTAGCTGCCATCAATCGAAATGAATGGCTCTCGTCTTGGGGAGGCTTCATGTTTTGACAAGCTTCTGGGCTTGATCTTTACTTCGGATCTGAAATGGAACACGTATATCACATCAATTACCAAAGTCGCTGGAAAGATGGTGGGGTCCTTCTACCGTTCCAGTAGATATCTCACTCCTGATGCAATTCTCTATCTATATAAAAGCTAGGTCCGGCCAACGATGGAGTACTTTTGCAACATCTCGGCAGGAGCTGCTAGAAGCAGCTTATCCTGTCTTGGCAGAGTTCAAAATTGACTTCGTAGCTTAGTGGGGGATGCCCCTTTCTCTTCTCTGCAACCCCTTTCCCACAGAAGAGACTTAGCGAGCCTGCCCCTGCTTTATCGTTACGTTCATGGCAGGTGCTCATCTGAACTTCGATCTCTGCCCCCCCCTCGTCAGACTTTCACGAAAAACACTCGTCTTGCCAGAACCACTATCAACAATTACCAACACTCTTTATCCGTGCCTACACCTAAACGTAGATTCCATTAATATGGCTTCTTTCTTAGAACTGCTTGCCTGTGGAACTCTATTCCGTTTGCCTGCCTTCCAGCTGACTACAATCTGATTGTCTTCAAGTCCAACGTGAACAAGTTCTTGATGAACCGTCCCCCTAAGTAATCCAAGTTACAAAATTTCCACTAATGTTTACTACGCTACAATCACCATGACTAATGTACACCTATTAACCCTTATCCTCGAGTGGCCTCTGGGCCTTGAAAAGCGGTGACCCCCATGTAAAAATAAAAAGAATAGTCAAGGCAAGTTTTCGCACGAGTATCTTGAGTATTGATTGCATTAATGATTCAAACTTCAACCTCCATTAGACTGTCACTTACTACTTAATTTCACCCAATCTTCAATGACGTTGATTGCACTCCCGCTTCTTGATTGTGACGTCACAACTACACGAAACCTACCTTCCGTACTATTAAATAAACAACAAAAACTATGAGGTAATCCTTATAAAAAAAACAGTTTTGATAATTTTTTTTGTTTTTTTAGGACTATTATCCTCAGTTTAATAGATTTTGCTTCACGATGTTTCGGCCAGCTATTCGTCTGACCTTCGTCAGGTTGTTGACCACGACGGGATAGGAATACTGAATCTTCAACTGTATCCTCAGTATTTACTGCCTTCCATAGTTGTCGTCTCACCAGAGTTAGGCCAACTAATCCTCTGACCGCATTTCGGTAGGATTGAAATCGCGATCTTCAACGTGGTGAGACGACGACAACTATGGAAGGCAGTAATTACTGAAGATACAGTTGAAGATTCAGCATTACTATCCTGTCGCGGTTAACAACCTAACGAAGGCCAAAGGAATAGTTGACTGAAACGTCGTGAAACAACTATAATGATGAGGATAATAGTCCGCAAATAAATAAATAAAATCTACAAATTACTTATGTTTTAACAGAATATTTTAACTTAAGAAATATTTAAAATACATCATCTCGAGAACAAAATTTTTTTACATGGGAAGAAACATCGTCTGCGCAGGTGCAACTTGAACACATATTTAATGAATTATATATTCCTTTTTTGCTAAAAGTCGAATACGTAGATTCCTTACAATGAATTATATTATGAAGAACATTAAAACAACGAAACGCTTTATGAAAGGATACAAAGAAATACATGAAAGGAGACACAGAAATGTCCATTTGCTTATATTGTTTGACATGGAATCTATATATTTTAATCAGGTTCTTGTGTGCTTTGTATAGATATGATGGCTGTCAAACTGTTTTACAAGGAACTGCATTAACTTGTCACAACAAAAGGAAGAGAGTTTTTCATTGGAAAGATTGATGAGAGGCAACAGCGGATTCATATATACAAGGGAGGGTAAAAACGCTTCTCTATGATGCTTATAGTTTGTATCCTTTGGACTATTCGGACTATTATTCTTATCTGGAGACTAATTTTCATAACGTTTCGACCGATGTAATCTTCTCCAGTGCGACTAGTCGAACTTGGTAATCTGCACGAAATTTCGAACGGAGCCTGTTATTTAATCAAGAGTATACCATGCTTTCGTTCTGTCGGCCATGACCGCATATAAATCGGAGTAAAAAGCTCATTTAACCCCCAGAATAAAATCACTTATAACTGAAAATTAGCAAGTACTTTATCCATTACGCCACTGGTGTTCACGAACCTTTGTACAGGGTGTCTCAAAAGAAGTGAGGGATTTAAATTTGATCACTTTCCTCAATATTTAAGTTATGCTAACTACTTACACTAGGTAGGTAGATGAACCTCTCCGTGAGTTTTTGAGATATAGTAAGATACCATAGTTTACTTATTCTAATTCTATTTACATAGGGCCCTGGATATGACCTTAAACTATATCCAGTGGCGAGGCCCCAGCTTGTGGGTTTTTGGGGAGTGTGGGGCCACCCTTTAATTACTATTGCTCCCAGGTCCACTCTGACCCGGAGTGGTAGTACCTGTTAGGGTCCCAACTATGGGTTAAATAGAAATCGACGTAAAAACAACAAATATATTCTATTAAAAAAAATGTTCTTCAAAATCTTTGGATTCGGCATTAAATAAGCCGAAAAGGGTTGATATGCCGTAAAACAAAAACAACCAACCAACCAACCAATCTATTTACATAATTTAATCTAGGGTATGTTTTTCACAAGTTCTAATTTTAGTTTTGAAAAATGATGTTACTCAAATGTCCACCATTTTCATTTTCACACTTTTGTGCTCTCTGCAGGGTGCAGGGCATTGTCCAGCACATCACTTAATGTTCCAGGGCTTATGGCTCTAATTTCCTCCTCTATATTGTTTTTAAGGGCATTTATTGTGGCTGGTTACTTTTAATACATCTTGGGAGTAGGGTGATTTCTTGTGTTGAAGTTTCGTCGAAATTCTCTTTGAGTTTCTGGTATTGACTCATTCAACCGAAAATACGACTCTATGATAAATATCCGATCCTCAGTAGTATAACGACTCAGGATAACCTTGGAAGGGTTACTCTAGAAGATCTGAAAAAATGAAAGGAAAATTTCAAGAATTAAGAAAGTTATGATTTTTTTAACCCTCAGCTCCGTTTAAGGCAGCATGTAGTATAAATCTTTTGAGCATTAAACCTATTTAATCTTTTGAGCATGAAACACACACACACACACACACACAGATATATATATATATATATATATATATATATATATTCAATTATCATTTTATATATAAACATAAAATATATAACCATAAAATTTTATGTATACTAAGTATTTACTTCGACAGTGCTATACGTAAGGTAGCAAGGGTATATAGTTACACAGAATTTTCCGCGTTTCATCCTCTTGAGGCAATAAAATGACGAATACTCAGGAGGATAAAACGCGGAAAATTGTGTAGCTTAATTGTCATATATATTTTAAAATCTTATACTCTCTACGCACATGTGTGTGTGCGTTTATTTATATATATATATGTATATGTATGCATATATATACATATATATATATATATATATATATATATATATATATATATATATATAATGAAAAATGTGTGTGACCATTTCGTGTATGTCTTCAAAAGGCTTTTCGAGCACACGCTCCAGGGGCCGTTACTATCGCTTAAAACTGTGTACATAGGTCCTATATAATAATATATAGGAATTAGGAAAGCGCTTAGCGTATAGATTTATTTACGTCGATTTTTACAAAATTATTGCTATTTTGGCTTCTCGCGTGTTGATTGGGCTTTTTAGTATAAATATAGTGAAACTAAACTCAAACGACGTCTTCGCGGCATTGCGCCTGGAAAAACGTCCAGAAGCAATCAGCTTTGATCAATCTTGTATATCAGATTCTTGTATATCAGACAGTCAAATTTCGATAAACAAACTCAGACGCTGACACTGCGTGACTTCTATTTGACCTTCTTAATTAGGTCAAATGGAAGCAGCAAAGTTAATTTTTTTTACGCACGCCTGTTTTTATAGTTATATATAGATAAATAAATTAAAACACATCTACGCTGGATGTCGCAGTGGCCCAATGGTAACATCGCAAGGTTTGTTTTTTTTCACACATTAATTTCCAACTCAAGGGTACGGGTTCGATTCTCATACTCACCTACCAAAACATTTTTTTATTATTATTTAACCCCCCCCCCCCGGAGTTTTGATTTACCTCAAGACACCCGGGCATCGCCGGGTACCCCCGCTAGTATATAAATAAAAGCGAGATAAGACACTGATAGAATTCAGATGAAAATCCTGATAGATATTACTTGAAGTAATACTTTCAAGGAGATCCTAGCCAAAAAGGATTAAGGAAATTAAAACAACCCTTTCTATATATTCCTTTGTCAAGCAATAAATTTTTAAATCGAATATATGCCTCTATATGTTGTTTTTTCAGAATTTAAAATTAAACCACGAAACTTATATATATATATGTATATATATATATATATATATATATATATATATATATATCCATGCTTACGTTCAGTCTTGAAAGACAAAGGATACCCCTTAGGGGCAGTAGCACGTGTAATTGTGAGACAAGTGTTGCGCAATAATCAACCACACCGTTCCTGAATCGACAATGTTTGAGTTAAATGGCAAGGAGAATACAAGGACAACTGGAAACAATGCTGAAATAAGCGCAGGTCACATACAGCACCTGAAAGTCCCAAATGGTCACTCATTTAGAACTGGTCAGGTTCAGCTTTGCTTCGCTTCAGTGATCCAGCTGGAACCGGTGTGTCAACGTGATTATGGCGTATTATAAATATATATATATATATATATATATATATATATATATGTGTGTGTGTGTGTGTGTGTGTGTCAGTGTGTCTGTGTGTGCATGTATATGTATATATATATATATATATATACATTTTTAATTGTAACTCTACTATCATTTATATTTAATGATTATCATTGATCATTAACTTCTATACTCGGTCGGCTTAGTAGGTGAACGTAAGTACATACAAAACCTAGAATATAATCGCGAATTACTCAGGACGTCTGACATAAATCAACTGGATTAACAAAAAAAGGTTTAGTTCTAAATTCCGTGCAGATTCTCAGAATTTGACAGAAAAATTCCCGCGTTAAACAAGATACACCTGTAGAAGGTTAGAAGATACATCCGCCGAATCGTTGTGAAAATTAAACTCAATGATGAGAACATTACCCCAATAATTCAAATAATACGAATGATCAATCCTCATCTAGATAATTTAGAAACATAACGCTTCTAGTGCACAAATATATGGATTCGCTTAAGGGGGAAAACATCAAAATACGTACTTATTGCTAGGATGTAATCACCGAGCCATTCCATTGATTCTTACACGCATACAAAATAATTTTCACATATACAAAATGATTTGAACTTTATTCATACGTTAAACCTTTGGACACGTAAACTGTATGCATGCAGTAAAAAAACGACTACCAAACAATTAAACAGAAATTATGTCTGGTAATCACTTTATCTACACTACTGTGCCACAAGACTAGTTATTTATAGTAATTGTCTGTATTTTTGAGATGAGGTGTTTTCATTTATTGAGATTGTCGGACTGACTTCCTCATCTTGGTTGTTATAGTCACAACGTCTAGGACCATCTTAGTGACATATAGCCGAGTGGTCCTAGACCTTGTATCAAAGTTTACAGTTACCCAAAGGTGCTGAGTTCAATCCTGAACGAAGGCAGTGAAAAGTAACTTTCAAAACAGAGAATCAGCAACTCTGTCCTAGAGCCTAGCTGGAGTCCGAACACGGTACCCCCGTAATAATAATAAAGGGTTGGGTTCGAGATTCTTAACAAACGGTTCCCCAGTTCGATACAAAACACCTGATGAAGGCCGGAGAGCAACACGGCCGAAACGTTGTGACTATAACAACCAAGATGAGGAAGTCAGTCCGACAATCTCAATAAAGTAGTTATTTAATGTGGATATTCCAACTATGTTGAGGGACATCTTTGAAAGTTATAAAACTATATCCTCTCCCGATGACAAAAATATTCTTTATAGGAACAAAAATACAACATTATACATAATTATACAACAGAAATTATGTATTTATATTTCTGTGGTTGCTTTTTGTCCTTTTTCGTAAAGTTGAAAGAACTGTTTCGATCTTTATTTTCGTTTTGCCTTTTGAAACGGAGTTTAATCGTCTTGTTTCTTGTACGAAATTCATTGAACAGCTTTGCAAAACTACTCGTGCACACTTGACTGGAGATCAGTCATCTTATTTACTCTCCAATCAATCAAAGGTTATTTTCTCTACACTGAGTTAGCCTTTAAGTCGGGTTTTATCAGAATCTGACAACAGGTAATGTAGTACGTTATATTTACATATTAACAATTTTTATGTAAGACGATAACCTAGATTATACTGTTATAAGTTTTTAAGGCATTGCAATACGCGAGGAAATATTGCGCTGGTAGTTCTTTATAACAACATCAGAATTAAACAAACAAGCGGAAATAATTTATATTAAATGTATGTGTTCTATTTTTTTCTTTCTTTGAACTGAAAATCTCGCCATTTACATTTAAACTCTGTCTGAGTCAGCTAGTTGAAATCTCTCTCTCTCTCTCTTTATATATATATATATATATATATATATATATATATATATATATATATATATATATATAAATCGAAAAGATCAAAGAAACAAAAAAAAACGGGCAAGTGGGATTGTTAAAATTTCCTTAAGGCCTTATCGTCTGACCCACTATCATCTCAATATCATTGAGGCGTTAGTCATTAATAACTCTCGACCTAGCCTGTGTAGACAAAATATTTTGAAACATCAGTTGGAAATATTTACTGATTTAAAACCACCTGAACAGTGAGAATTATATATATATATTTATTTTTTGTCTCTCATTGGTTTTCCAACTGAGACCAATTTCCCTCTTTCCTCATTCGATTCTTAGCTTTTAATTTATCATTCTGACGTTTCCTCTTAGAGGGTCAGACGATAAGGCCTTAAGGAAATTTTAACAATTCCACCTGCCCGTTTTTTTTGTTTCTTTGATCTTTTTGATTTAAATTAAATTATGTTTCCTCTGACATTTCTCCTTCCAAAAAATGGCTGTACCAAGAATGTACTTATATATATATATATATATATATATATATATATATATATATATATATATATATATATATATATATATATATCTATATATATATATATATATATATGTTTTCTACATTTGATATTAATCTATCTCACTCTATATTTGTACACGCCTATCTATCTGTCTATTTTAGATTTAAGATGCTGTCTCTCTCTATCGTAATCTGTGCACGCATATCCATCTAGTTTAAACTTTTAATATCTATCTACCTATTTTTCTATTAATTTATTTATTTTAGATATCAAATATACATCTACCCATCTCCTTATATTTTTATCTGTGTACGTCTCTCTATCAACTTTGTACTGGGAAACGTGGACAATGCCGCCAGATTTATCAAAGATAGCTGACTGGAGCAAAACGATCGGATTAGCCAATTAGAAGTTGTTATTCTTCGCGCAAAACGTCAGCGTGTTTTTTGTTGTAGATGAATTATCTTATTTCCTCATTATCAATCAAAAGAAACTACTTTCGATACGAGTACAAAATTTAGCTACATTTTAACTTTACAACTTTGGCTATCATAAGAAACAAATGCTGATCCACTATTATAGTTACGATAAAATTTGTATTATATTATCTTCAAATTCGCAATTAATGATAACTTAAAATTAAATGTAGAATAATACTGACTAGCAGAACTCGTGGAAATTCCACGATTGTTGAAAATTTTAAGAACCCATCATTAAGTAAAATTAATAAAAAATAAAATAAAAAAATGACGAATTTAAAAATGTTTTGTAAATTCCTTTTTTTACCTTTTAAAGCTGAAAAGAATTAAATTAAAAAAAAAGTTTCCAATGAAAATTCCACACTCAACACATTTTTGTTTGTTTTTCTGAATAATTCTTAATATAAATTATAAAAGAATAGATGTCAATTCACTTAAAAAAATTGTTGTCCAATTTTAAAACTAATCTATATATATAAACGAAAATGTATGTATGTGTGTTTTTATGTCTGCTAAAAGCTTGTGACCGACGGAACAACAATTCACAAACTTGGCCTCATATGAAAACTCCACCCTGCGGATGAAAAATATCGAAAAATTGGCCCAAAAGGACCACCAGAAGTGCGTCAACTGATCGATTTTCTGCAGTGGGCCCCCCCAAAGTGACATTTTAATGTTAAACATTACATATTTTTTAATCGATTTATAACTGCCCTAAAAAATACGGGCGCCAACTCTTCTACATAAAGTATACACGGGGCCGTTTATTTTGGGTCAACTTGCATTGAAGACCCGCTAAGTCATGTCACGTGATCTTGACGTCAGTAAGCTGTAATGGCAGTTTGAATTTAAAAAAACATTGTTGTTATCGGTAAAAAATTAACCTTCACACAAGCTAAACTATGAACTTCTACGCTATAACAACGGTACCAAAGTTATTAGCACGTTAAAATAGTTAGATACGATAGTTAAACGAAAAACAACAAGCCAAAAATGTGAAGTAAAAAAAATACGCTTACAAAAAATATTAACGATCGAAGTTTTTACAAAAAAACAAACCCAGACGCCATTTTCTTTTTTAGTAACACTCTTTAGAGTAAGAAAGACGAAGTGTGAGAGAGAGAGAGAGAGAGAGACGCAAACAGAGAGAGAAAGACGCAAACAGAGAGAGAGAGAGAGAGAGAGAGAGAGAGAGAGAGAGAGAAACGTTAACTTTTTCACACCGAAATCGACAATTTTCGACAGGGAGAGTCAACAACGCATGCGTCAGATGACGTCATGACGTCGTGACCTGATTTACTTTAAATAGTTGAAAAACCGAACAAATTTCATATACATCGCTTTAGCTCAGGTAGTTAAGGCATTGGTTCATTATCTAAACGTTTTGGGTTCGAATAATGGTGTGAGATGTTTTTTTTTCGATTTTTTAAATTTTAATATTGAACCCTGTATCATTTAAGCCATTTTTCACGTAACGTTCGTTTTCTTGTTCTTTTTTTACTTCGCTTATTCTTAGCGATACCCTAAAACACCCGGGTACTCACCGATTTTTTAAATTTTAATATCGAAACAGGCTTATTTAAGCCGTTTTTCACGTGTTCGTTTTCTGTTTTCATCGTTCGTTTGCCTTACGTTAGTTTTTTGTGTGTGTTTTTTTCGATGTTTTGATTATCCCCCCCGCTTAATTAAAACGTTGTTTTCTTTTCTTACTTCGCTTATTACAATGCTTACATCGTCATCGTCGTCGTCGTAACGCTCGACGACTTTCAAACATCTTTCACTTATTCGCTTATAACAATGCTTCATTCTGGCTGGCCGATTTTATTTTGCAACTTCGCCTCAGGGCTTCGGCTTCGATCCTAGCCCCCCCGGTTTCTTTTTTATTTAACACCACGCATACCTACAAACAACCGGGCAACGCGTGGTACCCCTCGCTAGTATATAATAAAACAAAAATTAAAATTACCTCTTGTTATATCGTGGGATGCGTTAGATCAATATAACATAAAATACCTTACCGCAGGGAGTCCAGCCTTCACGTGGATATGTTTGCAGCTCATGATGGAAGATCGTAATATTTATGAACAAATAAGAAACACTCACTATTACATAACGATATACGTTTATTATGAAGACACGCACACACACGTAACTACAATTCAAACATGATAGATGAAAGTTAGAAGTGTCCAAATATGAAAACTGGACGGACAAATGATGTTCATCTCGCCATTTTACAAAGTCATCCTGTTTTCCCTCCACTGTCTCTACTTCCGGTCGTTGATCTCGCGAGAAGTCGCGAGAATTTAAATGTTAGGACAAAGGGAGGCGACTTTGTCCAAAGAAGTAAAGAGTTACTCCGCTTTGCATTATACTTTTTTTTCATCCCAACACCTCTCAAATCTTTGGCAAGGAAATGGTTTGAATGATTTTTAACTGATAAAGAGCGACTATAAAAGGGGGCAAGTCGTTTCTCATTAACTAATGTTTGTTATGATGAATGTTTTTTTTGTGAATCAAGACGTCGGACAAATAAATTCCTATTTAGATTATTGAAAATTCTCCGATGTACCAGAGTTAATTACAATTGATAAAGGATTCTGTGTCACATGTTTTGATTCAGCTGAACAGTTACCATAATTAACAAATGATCGATTGTATTTAGGACATTTTATATACTTACTAGCGGGGGTGGGTACCCGGCGTTGCCCGGGTATTTGTAGGTGTGTGTATGAGGAGGGGGGTAATTAATAATCCTGCTTAAATATTATAAAAAAAGACGCTGTAAAAAAAAAATCCAAAACCAAAACGGAAAAAAATTGCATAAATAAACCTGTGTATGGGGGTGGGGTAAACTAAAGAATAAGCGAAGTAATAAAAACAAAACGTTTGGTCGGGAGGAGGTATTGAACCCGGAAGCTTTGATGCGGAAACCAATGCCAATACTTAATGGTGTCGACCACGAGTGAGAGTAATTGATTAGCGTGTTAATTTAAACCTTATAAAGCTAAGAGAGGTTTGATTGACAGGACGACACGAAATGAGGTCATCGCGCGATCGTTATTTTTAGTTTTCACTTCACCCCAGATGATGGTGGGAAGGGGGGAAAGCAGAGCAAAAGCCGAGAACCCAACGTTTTTCACTGTATTTATAATAAAATGCAGGACGAACCGGGGACAAAGCGAAATAGCGAGAATCTCATAAAAGTCGACGTAAATAAATCTAGAGACGACCCGCGTTCCCAAATTCTACATATAGGACCCATATAAACAGTTGTAAGCGATAGTAACGAATCCGTGGTCACACACATTTTGCCTTTTATATATATAGATGAACATTCATTTATTTTATTTTTATATACAATAAAGTTTTACGCCAATCTTTGTTTTATGTGTATGTATTTACTTCTATTTTAAACCTATAAGTAAATTGTTCGCTAACGCATTCATTCCCAGTTTGCAGGAAAGTTAAATACGCTTTTTTATGAACACATAATTATATTTTTGTATATACTTCTTTTACTCTAAATCTATTTAACTATTATTCCCTTGATTTCGTATTTGATGTTTAGACATTTATTTCCTATACATACTATTGTTTTAAAACTATAACTTGTGGCGACGTTAGTGAGATTTTTGTGGCATGTATTGTTTATTCCTTTACTACCCGTAAGAAAAGAATCAACACCAAATTTTAAGCTATACGTGGCGACTCGAGATATTTTACAAAGGGATCCTAGTGATTGGGCAGTCCGTGAGTCGGTTGAATAAATCCTTACATGACTCGCAATATTCCACTTTGTCTTTACTTTGGTTAAATAAAAGCAAACGCTGGAACACGAGTCATTCTAGTTTTATATATAATGTTCCAGGGTATTAATACTATATCGCTCAAGTTTAAGAAAAACAGTGAATAATAATACAAATAATGATTCAAATTGATCATCTCAGAAATAAAGAATATAATTCTTATTTAACTTAGAAATAAATAAAGGATACAAGGTCAAGTAACATGTGAATGTGGGGGGGTGATTGTGCTTGCGATTTCCGCTGATAAGCTGTTTTTTTCTAATTCTGTCTGGCCTGCGCCTTGTTCAGGTTGCGTGTTATATTAATACGTTTTCGCGGAGAAAATGGCTGACAATCAAATATTATTACGTTTTATGACATGTTATTTACTCATATAGAAGATTTCTGCTTTCTGAACGGGGACATTATTTTCGTGTGGCCATTGTTAATGGAGGATGTTTTTCTTCAGCTGAGTAGAGAGAGAAAGTTTTATTTTGTTCAGCCCTGGACAAATCGTCTGGTAGTTTTACTAAAAAAAATGCGTATTGTTATATTATGTTTCGATTGGTTTGTTCAATTTCATCACACACACACACACACACACACACACACACACACACACACACACACACACACACACACACACACATATATATATGTATATATATTATGTAAATACATCCATATCTTGCTACGATGTGCGTACCATTTCAATCATATTAGACATCATCAGGCAAGAAAAATGAAGGTAACAAAAATGGAAAAGGTTCCAGACCTTTTACAATTTTGAGGAGCGAAAATTTGCCATCACTGCTAATGGGGGAAAAAATTAAAGTTCGTATGGTTTTAAATTGATTCCGAAGATCTAGTTTCTGTTAAAAGAAGGGGGGTTAAAAAGGAGAGGTGTAAGGGTAGTTTTAGGAGGAGAGGGTAATATAATAATAGGGGTGTGTGAAAACAGTAGGTGAGAGAGAAAAGGAAGTAGAGTGAACACGGTTTTAATGGTTTTTATTTAAAAACTAGTTTAACAAACAATCTCTTTTTGTTGTTTGTTTCTGAAAAAAAATTGTTTTCATTAATTAAAAGAAAAAATAACTTTCCATGTACAAACAAAGCTAAAAATATATTTGGTCACTAATTCAATCAGTCCAAACTTTTATTACAAAAAATAAGAAAGAAAAAACGCAGTTACCATTAAATAAAAAGGCAAAATTTATGAAACTATTACGGTAGGATGTTTGTTTTATTTATTTTCTTTTGTTTTTTCGTTTTAGTATTGAGTTCCGTCGCTTGTTACAATCCAGCTATTTTCGTCGCCGCCGGGTGTTTTCGAGCGAGATTGACGGAAAAACGGGATTTAAACTGCGGAATAAAACACGCTTTTATGGATTTGTTTTTATTTATTTACGCATGAGCAGAATTTTTGAAACCGAAAGTCGTAAACCGGAACTTGTAAAGCGTAACTAGATGGACGGTTTCAATGCATGGGCAAGGCGATTTGAGCATTTTATATATATATATATATATATATATATATATATATATATATATATATATATATATATATATAGAATGAGAGAGAGGGAAGGAGAGAGAGAAAGGTGTGTTTATATATGTATGTTTATATAGAGAAACTGTAACTATAGTTCTACATTTAAGGGGATTCAGATAGAGAGTTATTCAACCAGAATATGTGTAGAGAGATTACGTTGAAAAAGGGACATATACATGAGGGTATGGAAATATAGATATATACACATAGGAGCGTGTGAGAGCAGACGTATACATTTATTTTATTACATTTTCCCCCAAACAAGACACATTGCCATTTTGGTGTAGGTGGGGGGGCTACTATCAGGACCTACAACTACTGGGATACTATGTTGGGATTTGGGCAGCAAGATGTCGTTTCACGTTACACTTGAACTTCTGCATGTCAGTACAGTTAGAGAAGCAGAGACCTGGAATGGAATTCCAGAGTCTAGCGGTTCTAGGGAAGAAACTACTGGAGTAGAAAGATCTTTTACATCTAGGGATCTCTTCTGTGTGGGGGTGGGATTTAGCTGCCTGTCAGGTTTGTCTAGGGTGGCTATGTCATAGGGGCACAAGTGTCTGCAGTTCGCCAGAGCATTCACCATTAAAATACTTGTAGAACAGGAAGAGGGATGCAACATTTCGTCGATGGGACAGAGGTTGAAGTTTAGATGCCAGTTCAGGGCCTATCAGATTGGCGACTCTCTTTTGAACTTTGACTAGGAGCGAGGCACTAGTAGCATATGCACCAGCCCAAATGTGACAGCAATACTCCATACATGGGCGAATGGTGGCATTATAAAGGTGCAGGATACTTTCGGGTATTAGTAGTTTTCTAGCGCGTTAGAGAGAGCCTACCTTCTTCGCAGCGACCCTGGCAATGCTTTCAATGTAATTGTTTCAACTCATGTCTTCTGTGACCGTTAGGCCAAGCAATTTGAAAGATGTACTCTCAGATAAAGAGTCACTGGCCATTGCTATTGGTGGCAGAGAAGATTTCTTGTAATTATTGAAGGAAACCAGTTTAGTCTTGGCAGCATTGAATGTGACCAACCATTTTTGTCCCTATTCCAATAAAGAGTGGAGGTCATCCCCTAGTGTTTGTGTTATTTCTTTAGATATGTGTTCACTGGTTTCCTGTCACGTTTGTTATAGAGTGTGGAGTCATCTGCATATATACCCATCTCAGAGGCAATTTTGTCAGGGAGGTAATTAATGAATATTAGGAACAATAGAGGTCCAAGGATAGACCCTTGAGGCGCTCCCGCATTTATATCATATTGTTTAGATGTACGACCGTCGAGGACAACCTGGATTTTTCTCTTACCTAAGAAGGATTCAATTATGTTAAGTATTTTACCAGTGATCCCGTATGATCTAATTTTCCTGAGGAAACTCTCATGCCATTCCCTGTCAAAAGCCTTATATATATATATATATATATATATATATATATATATATATATATATATATATACCGCTCTGCCCCCCCCCGCTTTGTCTAGTGACTGGTATATACGTTCAGAGATTACAGTGAGGATGTCTGCTGTGGAACAGGCTTGCCTAAATCCATAGTGTCTGTCAGTCAGAAGTTTAGCATCTGGAAGGTGATGGACTAGAGCATGGTTAATTAAGGTCTCAAATATTTTGACGACAAGTTGGAGGACGCTAATGGGGGATAATTTGACGGGTCAGTTCTTTCGCCAGAATTCTTGAATACTGGTACCACAGAAGCAATTTTCCAACAGCCAGGAAAGCAAGATTCATTAAGGCATTTGTTGTAGATTTTGGAGAGAACTGGAGCTACTTCGGCTGAGCACATTTTTAATAGCAGAACTGGGATGAGATCGGGTCCACATGCTTTTTAAGTGTCAAGGTTTTTTTATGATAGCATGCACCTGAGGAGGGGTGATTTTTAGATCGTCTTACGTGGCATATGTCTGCAAAGGAAAGTCATGTAGGGGGTGGTTGGAAGGATCCAGTGTGGAATTTGAGGCAAACTGACTGGCAAGCATATTAGCCTACTCGGTTGCTGATCAAACAACCTCGTGATTGTTGGTTAGTGAGGGAATTGTTGATTGCCCATTATTTACTACACTGTTGTAGATTTTCCAGAAGTCACGATTTCCTAGTTTTTTTGCTTCGATGCGTTTTTTATTGATTTCAGTAAATTCTCTATTAGCTGTCACTTATATACTTCTGTTTGTTTGAACTGGACTTATGTCGGCTAAATCTGTGGTATGCATGCTGCCTTTAAGCAATGGCAGTTGCGCAAGTCGAAGTAAACCATTGCGGAGAGTGGGGCTCGCTATAAAATTTCCGCATGGGAAAATGTGCTTCAATTGCCATTTTGAACCAATCAGTGGTCTCATTTGCTCACTGTTCAGCAGGAAGAGAAAACATATTTCCCCATGGAGCATCTCTGATAAGATCTCTGATGGCTTCCCAGGCAGCCTTCTTATAATATGTCGTTGTTTTGAGCACTGGCTCTTCAGTTTTGGGTCTAGAGTTTAGGGCGATTTCGACAATTATCACTGATCAGCGTTCCCGAGTGGGCTGTCAGTATTTGTTATACGATCATCGGGAACTACGGTCAGAAAAAGATCTAGAAGTGATGCGTGTTGTTCTTGTTGGTCAGGGAAACGGGTTGGAAACGTAACCATTTGTGATAGGGAGTGAGATATAGTGAAGCTATGTGTTGCGCTGCCCGCTGCATCTGTGTAAGTAGAGAATCCAAGCCAGTTTTTGTGGTGGACATTAAAGTCACCAAATACATGTACTTGTTCGCTAGTGTCGAGGGAGAGTGATTTGTCTATGTTGTTGTTTATTATGGTGCAGTCCTGAGTCGAGGGAGAGCGGTAGAGAAAATAAAAGTAGCTAATGTTATGTTACATGTTTAGTCTAAAGCACATAAAGGCTTGATCGTCCGATTCTGGGTTTGTTTCTCTAGTCAAGGGGAGGGTGTTACGAATGTAGACTC
Organism: Euprymna scolopes; assembly: GCF_053919585.1. Classification (NCBI taxonomy): domain Eukaryota; kingdom Metazoa; phylum Mollusca; class Cephalopoda; order Sepiida; family Sepiolidae; genus Euprymna; species Euprymna scolopes. Next base: position 101,074,125 of record NC_136498.1, read on the forward strand.
CAAGTCCGTGCATATATCTGCCAGAGTCTTTACGGCAGAGTGGGAGATAGTCAGGCATCTTAAAGTAGTTGGAGCGGATGGATTTGTATGTGTATAGAGGTATATATATATATACAGAAATATGCGTGTATGGGTATGTGTTTACGTATGCGTAAATTTATGCTTGCGTCAACTCTTGGACTGCGGATGAATAAGAAAATAATTCTGAAATTTATCACCATAATCTAGCCGGAGACTGGGCGTGCGAAACATGTGGATTCACTTAGAAGAAAAAAAAAATCCGTATACACGGAAGTATGACAAAATCGATCAAGGATGTGAATTATTAAATAGAAGTTCAATCTATCAAAAAAAAAAATTAAAATATTAATGTAAGAAGTAGAGTTTTACTTACTTCTCATTGAAAGTAAATATAAAACTAATCTGTTTTACAACAACACTGTTTGCTTGAGTTTTGTGTTACATTGTTGTGTAGCAGGGGGTCATATTTAGACACATATAACGGGGGCTCAGAACGAAAATGATAATTACATTTATATTCTGAGAGAAATATTTCTAACAGAGCTGAGAGAGATGCGAATTCATTATTTAAGGAATGTGTAATACAATTCTTTTACACCAGAGGAGAAGAATCATTGCTGATGATGGCGGAGGGAGTGATGCAAAGTTTATTAATAAACAATGACAGACAAAACGCATTTATCTTTCAGTTGTAATGCCAACGCGAAGACAAACAGTTACAAAAATATAAATGGTCATTCTTTTATTCATCACCCGGCCGACTGATGACTAAGGAATTCAAACTTGTATAGCTACATGGTCTACTCTTCTCCCCTTTCGCCTCTAGGGGGATCAGCTCCACTAGAGTCGCTGTCCGACTCTCGTCTCTAATGGACTCTATCATTGTGACTGTGATTTTCTGACATTTTTATTACTTCGAACGCTGTCTCAATATATATTGAGAGTCTCCCTTATTTATGACGTCAGAGACACGAAGTTACACGTGAAGAATTTCCACATGGATTTTACATATGTTCGTCCAAACACACTTTTGGCAAACAGAGAATTCCCAATTTTTATTGGTCAATATCTAACCTATTTTAATCATTATTTATAAACTCGTAATGTCGATTCTTATAACTGACATTTTTAATATCCACTTATTTCTAAAAGAATCGACAACCGTTCTACCTCTGACATAACTAATATTTAGTTATTTCCGAGAACAATGCCAATCGTTCTTAATTCCTAGCATTTCAATTATCCATTATCTTTTAACACTTGCCTACAGGGTTCGATTCTAGCCTTTTCCTGATATAATTTTCAAACTTATCTAGTTTTGCTTTCTTACTAACTGGAGTCTGTCCCTTTTGATAACAACATCTACATATTTTTGTTTTATGATGAATATAGAACAATGAAGGGATTTGACAAAAAACGCTGGACGCTGCGATACAACATTTGCAATAACAGTTTATACAGCAACAAAAATGTACCAGAAACAACAAACAGATTTACCGAAACACCGGGAAGAGTAAAAACAAAATGTAATGTGCATCCAGGAGACAAGCGCCCGCGTGTCTGTGTGCTGTGTGGGTGCGTAAGAGAGACGGACGAAAAGGAAAGACTTACCTCGGGACCGGCTCGGCGTCGCCGACCGAAAATAGATAAAGAAAGATCAAGATGGCGGCCGCCGTCTTTTGTAAAGGATGATATCTCGCAAAGTCACACGAATTCTCGCAATATGCAAATTTAGCCGGCCTACAACGGCCATAAAAGCGGGTGATTGAAAGACGTTGCGAGAGCGATGATTGACGTGGTCGGGAATCGTGTTGGTGTTGCTTCTCGTGCCGTGTGAGGATATTTTACCGTTGTTGGGTCCGGTCTGAGTAACCGTTCGCGTCCGTCTAGGCACCTTGTTAGTTGGATTCCGTGCAGAACCGGTGTTTACTGGTTATTGAATTGCTTTACGTTGCTGCAACATTATACATCTACAGAGGGCGCAGTATTTTTAAAGAATTTTCCTTATACATCTACAGAGGGCGCAGTAATTTTTTTTAAAGGACTTTCCTTACACATTTTTCTACAGAAAGTGTAAACCAGCAGGTCATTTTGCAAAAAATATAGTTTAAGCAAAGCGAAGGAGAGCAAGGTTCGATCAATTTTTCTGCAGAATGTAAGTATAAACCTTCGGAAGGAATAACTCTTTTCTGCATACTTTACAATTACGAAACAAGTTTTGCAGAAAGGTCGCAATCGTGATCCGATTAAAGGAAATTTATGCTAGTAATTCTAAAGTTAGGCGATCACGAAAACACGAAATGTACGAATTTCATTTTGCCGAATAAACTGGAAGAGGTGGTGCTTGAAGAAACTATAGAAACTCTATTCAAAGTGTTTTGAGAACTGGATAGTCTGTTTTATTCCAGATGTAAATATTTGAACGTAATTAAGCTAGGCGATGAAGATGTAGCATATGCTGGGAAAGTAAATGACCAGTGTGAACAGATAAAAGTCAGAGACCATTAATAAGACATGTTTAATCGTCTAATATACGTAGAAGGTTTGACATCGAATAAGGATAAACTGATTCGGTCGAAGATATTGGAGATATTAGAATACGGAGATAATACTGCAGAGATTTTCAGAAGAATGCAAGAAAGTAGTTAACATCAGGCGGGATTACATGTATTGGTTTGTTGGTTGGTTGTTTTTGTTTTACGGCATATCAAGCTTTTTCAGGTTATGTAATGCCGAATCTAGTTATTTTGAGGAACGATTTTTATGGAGCATATATTTTAAGGTCAGATTCTATTTAACCTCTAGTTGGGACCCTAAAAGGTACTACCACGCCGGGTCAGAGTGGACCTAGGAGCAATGGTAATTAAAGGGTGGCTCCAAGGCCCGCAAGGTGGGGATTCACCATCGGATATAATTTTAGGTTACATGTATTGGAAAAAAGAAATGTTGTCCAAATTACTCAACGTGATTATAAAAGAAAGAAAGTAAAAAGAAGACTATGAAAGAAATAATGTTGCAAAACATGTAAGAGTTCGAATCATACTACAAGTAGATGTCATTTTAGAAGCAAGATTTGTTTCGAATGTGTTCAGATGGGGCGTGGAAATAAAAGTTTTCAGAAGCCTAAAGGGATAAATGCAGTTTTATCGAAATTTAAGAAAAATAACAGGAAAAGAAAATAGTTAGACATGAAAGTAAATGGTGGAAATATTAATTGTTTGCTAGATACAGTGACTGAAATTTCTATAAGTACCTAGAAAAAAAATAGGCAAACCAGAATTACGAAATACAGGAAACAGATATGTCGAGAAGCAGGATAAAATTCAAAAGAGAATGTGATGCTAAAGTCATACTCGACGACAAAACGCATAAAACAAAAATATGCCAGCGAAAAATACAAATCTATTTAGAATTAATCTAATAGTTTTATTTAATTTATAGGAGCAGCCAATAAACAAGTTTTATAGGATATTAAATGGATTTGCATGGAAATGTCAAAACAGACTGAAAAAAAATGTTAAGCATTTAAAAAGTAAATTTAATAAAGTCTTTGCTGACAAACTTTTGTGTTGTATGGAGAGTGAAGTCAGATTCGATCTCAAAGACAACGTAAAACCAGTATTTAAGCCAAAAGGTCCATTTTTATCGTTAGAAATGACCGACAAACATTTACGGATGTTAGAAGAAAATGGAGTAATTACTAAAGTAGATTACTCTAAATAGACATTCCTTATAGTCTACATAAAAAAAAAACAATGTGAAAATATTATCTAACTGGACTGAGTAAATATCTAAGAGATCAATCATATCCACTTCCCACACAAAACGGGGATATTTCCAAAGCTGAATAGAAGCAAACTCTCGAACATTGATTTGTCAGAAGCTTATCTACAAGCCGAAGTAGAAGATAAATGTAGAAATCATTAACACACATAAAGAACTTTTATAGATTAAAACGGTTTTGTTTTGGTTTGAAAGTAGCACCGAGCCTGTTTCAACAAAATATGAATACGATGCTGTCTGGTCTATAATACGCAATGGTATACTTATACATATAAGTAAAGAGTGAACATTTCGGAGAACATAAATTTATGTCCGAGAAGTTTTTAAAAGAATTGAGAAATACGGATTTAAGATTGGACTTGAAAAGTGCGAATTTTTATGAAAAAAAATTAAAATTCGGATCAGATTTGTTTTTCTATTTTAATTACATTTTCACCCCAAACAAGGCACATTGCCACTTTGGTGTAGGGGGCTACTATCAGGGGCAGAAACTACTGGGGCACTATGTAAGGATTTGGGCAGCAAGATGTCGGTTCCCGTTGCACTTGAACTTCTGCATGTCAGTACAGTTAGGGAAGTAGAAACCTGGAATGGAATTCCAGAGTCTAGCGGTTCTGGGGAAGAAACTACTGGAGTAGAAAGATCTTTTACATCTAGGGATCTCTACTGTGTGGGGGTGGGATTGAGCTACCTGTCGGGTTTGTCGAGTGTGTCTACGTCATGGGGGCACAAGTGTCTGCAGTTCGGCAGAGCATTAACCATTAAAGTACTTGCAGAACAAGCAGAGGATGCAATGTTTCGTCGATGGGACAGAGGCTGAAGCTTAAATGCCAGTTCAGGGCCTATCAGATTGGCGACTCTTTTTTGAACTTTTTCTAGGAGCGAGATACTAGTAGCAGATGCACCAGCCCAAATGTGATAATCGATAATTAAAGACGATGATATAACCCAAATAGAACGAAACCCATAAAAATATGACTATTCCGGAAACGTAACTAACCTGCAAGCATTTCTTGGTTTATCAAACTGCTACAATTTATATATTCCTTATATACATGAATTATGAGCGCCATTGAATAAATTGTTGAATAATAATAAGTAGTACTGTACGAGAGTATGCAATAAGGCATGTAATATATTAAAAATAAACAGGTGTATTTGAAGGATTGTCAATGCAGGAATTATTCAGTCGTTGTAAATATATAAATAAACAAATAATGATAAATAATTCAAAGGGTTCAATAATTTCAATAATTATTATGGCATATTTCACTGAATACGTGCGTTCATTATCTATAATGCCTATAAAAAACACAGGACGAGGCGAAGGCACATATTCAGTGCATTAAATCTAATGAACCAGATGCAATAAGTATTATATTTAAAGTACAATTAGGCCGGTGCATATCAGAATAAAAATACACATCACCGACAAAGCCTCGCCTTTTTATAAACACACATCATACACCCACAACCCCAATAAAATATAATTGTTTAAATACTAGCAACCGGGAGCGACCAAGGAAACCCGAGAATAAATGAATCATTACTGCTAGAAAAATTGAAATCACAAATTAACAATAGAGCAGAGATATCCAACACTTCTTTTTGCACTACCACACACGAATTAATTATCTTCCATGGAAGAATTACAGTGTTGCCTCCCTTTCATTATAAAAAACAACTGAATTACCCCCCTCAACAATTAATGTATTTTTTCGGAACATTCAAAAACAGCGTTTAAAAACAAACAAAAGAATATAACGACTAATTTAAATTAAATGAAAAACAATGGCATAGAGAGTTTATCTACATTTCTTACCTCTTGAAAATGGGGGATGCAGCCGAAAATATTTGAGGAAATATTCCGCTTACAGTCAAGGTAAATAACTACTTATTGAGAATTATTGCACGGTCTATATTATTTATCATTATTTATTCATTTATTTGTGTCCAACGACTTAATAATCTCTGTATTGACAAGCCTTCAAATACGCCTTTTTATCTGATAAACAATGCTTCAAGAAAACTACGACACACTCTTATATAAAAGAAGTGCTTATTATCGGACCTAGCTATACCACAGTACAGTCCGAAAAAGGAAATAATAGTAGCTGCAGACGCAAGTGATTATGCCATAGGGGCCGTACTCCTACACAAACTTGACGATGGAGTAACAAAACTTATAGCACATGCTTTAAGAGCTCTACTCCTTGCGGAGAGAAACTATAGTTAAATTGAGGAGGAGAGAGTTTCAATAACGTATGCTATGAAAAAGATTTACAGATTTATTCATAGAACATTTACTATTAAACCTGATAATAAACCATTATTGTCGATTTCCGGATTTAAAAAATGAGTTGCTACTTATTCTGCAAATAGGTTACAAAGATAAAGTGCGGTTGTATTAAATTGTAACTTTAAAATAAAAATAGATGCCATCCTAGAAAATCGCACACACGAGAGGTATTTCGAGACTAATCCCGGACAACGTTAAACTGTTGGAAGAAACCGTGATGCAGCACTGTAACGAGAACAAATACTCATGGAAGTATAGTGTGTGTGTGTGTGTGTCTGTGTCTGTGTCTGTGTCTGTGTGTCTGTGTGTGTGTGTGATTTACTGTTGTATTGTAGCATTTTATTTTATCGTGGTTTGCATGCGAAAAGATAATATATTATCGAAAGTGTCAACATATTGCATTAAAAATAAATAAAAACACCCGATGATAATATATTTTTCCAAAGTTTCAGAAAATATGCCGTTCAAATGAGAATTAAGAATTATGGTTGGAGCCTTTCTTAACTGCAGAATTTATCCAATACGATCCAGAGAGGAAATTAATCATGTGAAATTAAAAAAAAAAGAAAAAAGAAAATGACAGTGAAAAAGATTAATAACGATGAACATGCAACTTATCATAATCATTTTTAATTTTCATTTGCTTTCAATAATATTTGAAATTTCATATGGTTTACACAATTTATATTATATTCTGCTTGTTCCTTTTTTTAGTGCTTATATTACGCTTTAAAAGCTAAATACAATTTTTAAATCCAAACAACTTCATAAAAGGCCAAATTCATGAGATTTGGTCTCTAAAAAGGCCAATTTGGCAACCTTAAACAAGAACATGGGAGTAACCTCCCTTTAATGTCGCCTCGTTTTAGAATATTATTACAATAATATGTAATCATTGTTGTAATTGTGGGAAAAAAGAAATCATTCTAATTTCGACGTTCAGCGGTTTTTCACCGAATATAGAAGTCACCGAAACGTAATGTAAAAAAGGGAGCATTCGAAAGAAACAAGAAAAAAGTGAAGAATATTTTCTGTTGAGAATTGTCGGACTGAAGGAGTATATTAAAGTGTATATTACAAAGTGATTTTATTTGTATAGGAGTATGTAGTAAAATGTATTTCCGAGTATTTAATTGTATCTCATTTAGATCAGTTCTATATTAAAAATAAAATGGGCACGAGTTTCATATAAATGTAAATAACTATAAATAAGCCGCGCATAATTACGATGTTTCACATATCCAACATTTTTTCACTGTTTTATTTGGCAATTTATAGCTACAATAAATTGCGGTTTCACTTAATGCTTTTACTAGCAACTTCTTCTATAATTTGCTGATTGCTTTATGTCCTCTGATGAGTAAAATAACAAGGATAGATTCTTTAAAACCCCGCGGAATAAGGACTTTGTAAATAATTTTTGAATGTAAATTTTAACTTACAGTATTAATTTTCTTTCTCTTATAATAAGCTCTACTCTCTATTGCGTATTGAGCTTTTTTATTCGGTTGGGATTACATTTTCTATACATAAATACTGTTATTTATATTAGTTTGAAGTTTGCCGTTGCGTATATTAAGTAAACACTAAATCCCTTTATTTTCATTAATACACATATACATATATATATGTATATGTGTGTGGGGGGGCGTTTATGTGTGGGTGTTTATGTGTGTGTGTTTGTGAGTGCTTTTTTGATACACGTAATGCTGCAGGTCTTCAATATACGATGAGCATATGTGCTAAGTCGAAACGATTGTCCCATCACTTAAAAAACAGGTAAGGATAAATTTTGGAGCGACTTTTTGTGCACCTGATTCGGCTGAAGCTTACATGTCAACAAAAACGTACCCCCTTGTATCACGTACGTGTGACGTCATAATAACAAGTTTTCTTTGCGAGTTTTATTAAACCGATCTACCTTTTCATGTTTTCAGACGAAATATTTCGTAAAGGATTTTTTTTTGCGATATTTTTCGAATAAGGAATTTATTTCTTGCGGCTACTGTAAAAATAAACGCGATTTCCTTTTTTCTATAATGTTATTTATGATCCGATTCTTTGGTTGTCTGGGTATAAATAACTGGGGGTACTTCTGAATTCTACAAATGACAGCGTCGGTGAGTTAGGTCATTGACTTTTCGGCTGGCATCAGTTTGATGTGCTTGCTCTTGAAGACAAGGTCACGTGGTCACCTCCTAAACAGATCAACACAAATCAACAAATATTGTTTTCAGCGCGTGATCTCTTCACTCCTCGATCAAGATGGTAAAATGAAAAACACCAACAGGCATCTTACAAACTAAACATTATGGCTACTTGAATGAATAATGTAATATTGTACAGTGTCTCTGTTGTACGAAAGCGATGTTATGTCTATTATTATTATTATTATTATTATTATTATTATTATTACAAAGAGGCGCTGGAAATACTCCGCTCGTATTATCTTTCTCAATAACTTTCGAAAAATAATAAACAAAGTAATTTTTACTAGGATTAATACTCATAAAACATATTCATGAAATCCTGTGAGATTGTAAATGATATTCTTCCATTGGAGGCAGAAAAGCATTGTTAAGTAGGTATATTTTTACGAATAGAACTTTCACAACAAATATTTTCGAATGAATAGACTCCCATGAATTACCATATATACAGGGTGACACACTTAAAAGTAGCCTAGAAAATATAGTAGAGAGGAGAAAAATTAATTTATTATTTAACTTACCTATAGCATTGTTTAAATTACCTGCAGTGTAATAAATGATGTTGAATATGCTTCCCGTTGACATCCATGCATTTTTTGGCCTTCGGAACAAGATCAAAATGTAGTATCTGTTCTTCAGATGATGCACTTCAATTTCTTGTTCTCTGTCAGTGGAGGAGAAATCCTTCACGACTGAGACAATTTTTATTTTTGTTCCTTTTCTCCACGTTAAAAAACGACCCTGGTGTCTAACTCTGTCCCGTGGGGAGACATTGTAAATAGGGACATCCATGCATTTCTGGATACGTTTTACAATGTTTGCAGATACTGCCTGTAGATCTTCTCTGATAGCGTTGGTAATGTTCTCCTTTAGTCGGTCTAGATTGGGAGGATTATTTGCATAAACTTTTTGTTTTAAAGTCCTCCAAAAGTAAAAATCACATGATGACAAGTCCGGGGAACGTGGCGGCCATAACCCATTGATTATCTCTCTCTCGTAAACATTTCAAGAACTCGTGCCAGTGATCTGTGAGACGTGTGGCATGTAGCGCCATGTTGTTGAAAAAAGACTTGCATTTTGTCATGTGGTATCAGTTGAGAGACCAGGCTATTTTTAAGTGAGCCGCTTAATCTGAAAAAAAAAATGATTAGAGAGCGATTAGCGAGATTTGGTTATTTTTAAGCGGGCCACCCTGTATTTTAAAAGTACAATAGTTAATGTATTCGGATGAATATATTTCATTTGGATCAAGAAGGGAACGATATCGCTTGGTTCTCGTTTACACTAATCCTCTAATTAAATGATATGCAATGTTTTACATTGGGAGGATGGATCCACACATTGCTAGCAAAATTTTACAAAAAAGAATATTTGTATATTAGATAGTATTTATTCAAGTCAAATCTCATTATTATATCATGACCGATTTCGTTTAAATTCATGCAAATTAATAAGAACAGATTATGATGAAATTAGTGACATCATCATGCGAAGTATGATGCCAGTCGAATTTTTTTAGTGCTCAACGCAGTGCTTAATGTATATTCATCCGAATATACATTATTTTGTGAAAATCATATCGTCCGTTAACGGTTAATCTGCATAGCGCACTCCACCATTATATTTTCTTTGCTTCAAACAGTGGCGATCCGTTATACCTCTGCCTTGTATTGCTATTTATTTGTTTCCCACGAGAATAAAATGTGACACAAGGTCGTTCTTAATGTGTGTCGGGGTGATACCAACTCTGCAAAAAGGAGCACTATGAAAGTAGGTAAAATTAAAATTGTCTTCGTACATTAACGAAGGATAAATTTACTTACATGTAGCATCAGAACAGATAATACTGTAATATCGTTCCTTTGCATTGTATTGCCTTCTCTGCATTTAAATCCATTTATATGCACATTACAAAAAGCTTCTAGAAGGCTACATCACACACATATATATATATATAACTACTTCATTTACTCATATAAATCAATATACGAAAGTATAAATTTATGCGTAAACTTTAAGTATTTACTTCATCAGTACTCAATACGTAGGTAGAGCTAGTTAGTAAGTTATAAAATACATGTGGCGATTAAGCTACACTGAATATTCCGCATTTCATCCACTCTAGGATTCTTCAGGCTGAAGAATCCTAGAGTGGATGAAACGCAAAATATTCACTGTAGCTTAATCACTATATATATTAAGTGTGAAGAATCCTAGTATTTACTTTAACAGTGCTCAATACGTAGGTAGAGCTAGTTAGTAAGTTATAAGATATATATGGCGATTAAGCTACACTACAGTGGATGAAACAGGGAATATTCAGTGTAGCTTAATCGCCATATATATTAAGCCTGAAGAATCCTAGGATTTACTTCAAAGTGCTCAATACGCAGGTAGACCTAGTTAGTAAGTTAAAACATATATATGGCGATTAAGCTATACTACAGTGGATGAAACGCGGAATATTCAATGTAGCTTAATCACCATATATATTTTATAACTTACTATATATATATATATATATATATATATATGTATGTATATACAGAGACAGAGAGAGAGAGAGAGAGAGAGAGAGAGAGATAGTGGAGAGAGAGCAGAAAAACAATTAAAACTGTGAATAAAAATTTACAATTTAATTTATTATTCAACAGAATACTCCAAAAAAAAAACATTCACAAACGGTCGAAACAATTGTATGCGAGTATTGCTAATAAAACTTTCTGATAATTAGTACATCATAAAAAATAGTTACAGCTCTAGTATTACACTATTGAGTTATCTTAAAGAACGTTGTGTTATCTTCTTCTATATTCGGAAATTAAACTTTTACTTCAATTCATAATATATGCACATAAACACACCTATATATATATATATATATATATATATATATATATATATATATATATATATATATATATAAGAGAAATAAAATTAAACTGTAAGTTGAACTTTGCAATCCAAATTTATTGTTTGACTGAATACTCCAAAAAAAAAAAAAAAAGAACCAATTTACAAAGTCCTTATTCCGCGGAGTTTCAAAGAATGCCACTCTTGCTATTCTTCTCCTCAGAGGAGAGTATGAAATTAGCAAATTATATTTATAGCAAAGCTAAAATTTCTGGTTGACGCATTAGATAAAACAACAATTTATGATATTATGAAAAAAATGTCGAAAAGAAAAAGAAAACCTGGAATAACATTTTCTCATGGTAATCTGAGAGGCTCAAGAAAATTCCTTTAAAGAAAAAAAAAATACCCAGAATTTTAGGTCCAATTGTTAAAACATGAAAAGTCGAAAAAATCCGTCTGGAAAGATATATTTCAATACAGCTTAACGATTATAAAAAGTTGATATTAATTGAGCTTTTTTATTTAGTTGGCTTTATTTCATTAATATATAAATAGTAGTATTTATATTACATGGAAGATTACCTTGAATATATCGGGTAAGCATTTTTTTCCTTTCCGCAATATTGATTATGTCATATATATATATATATATATATATATACATATATATATATATATATATATATATATATATATATATATATAATTTAAAGGAGATTATAACAATATTCTAAAGAGCAGAGTGTATTTTAATGTAATAGTGAAATTACTAGTTTAATTAACATACAGGGAAAGAAAAAGTGCTCGTTGTAATTTAGATATATAATAAGCTCGAAAGGTAAATATCCTAGAGCTAAATTATCAATCACATTACTAAATATATATATATATATATATATATATATATATATATATATATATATATATATATATATATAACTACTTCATTTACGCCTGACGAATCCTTTAGTGGATGAAACGCCGAATATTCAGTGTAGCTTAATCGCCATCTATATTTTATAAATTACTTACTATATATATATATATATATATATATATATATATATATATATATATATATATATATATATATATATAGTCCTGGTCAAAATCATGAGATCACTTAGGAATGTAAGCGTTTACGCATATTATCGAATTTTTAATTAAACAAATGGTTGAAACCATTGCCAAAAGGGGAACTATGATAAAAAAAATGAAATCTGCTTCATTCGAAACCTTAACCCTAATCTAATAATTATTTTTTAAAACAAACATTTTCAACTGGTCAAAATGATAAGACCACTGATAATTTATCTAACAAAAGGCAATTATAAATTACTAAAAAAGGTCTCAGTATTTAGTATAGCCTCCATTATTACGAATTCCTTCAAAAATTCTCTTTGCATGCTTGCGACGAAATTTTTTTTATCAGTTACGAAGGAATTTTATCCCATGTACTGAAAATTTAATCAGAAAGTTCCTTTATCGAATCATAGTGGGTTCCACCCTTGAACACTTCTTTTGCCATCCATCCCCAAAGATTTTCAATGGAATTGAGGTCCAGAGAACATGCTGGTTGATCTAACAATTCTATATTATTTGAAGAAAAGTATTTTCGTGCTTGTCGAGAAGTGTGTATCGCAGCGTTGTCTTGCTGGAAAATCCAATTTCTTCCACACAAACGTGTACCTTCAGTCCTAAGAGATGTATTTTCAAGCATTGAAATGTACTTCAATGATGTTTTCCGGCCTTTCACTACTTGCAACATTAGGGTCCCAGCTGACGAAAAAGCTCCCCAGATCATTAAAGACCCTCCTCCCCTATGCCGAGTTGAAAAAGTCTCTTTGGGCAAATTTTTATCATGCCAATAGTATTGAAATCCATCTGAAACATCGAGATTAAACTTTTTCTCATCGGGGAAAATTACATTTTCCCACTTCTCTTCATCGCAAGTCTGGTATTTGGGGGCATATTTAAGTCGGTTAGTTTTGTGCTGTTCAAAAAGACGTGGTCTCTACAGTCGCTTTAAATGATTGAAACCCTTCATTTTCAGATGCCTTCTGATAGTTTTAGGACTACATTTTGCTGCTATTTGGCTTTTCAATCAACTTGAACTCATACTGGAGTTTTTTGTTAAACTTCTTCTGATACGGCGATCCAGTTATGAGGTTATTTTTTTGGTCGACCTGAACTCTTCTTGTGCCCGTATTGATCAGAATTTCTTAAAAAATGTGAGATGATCGTTTTGCTACGATTCACTTCGTTTGCAATGGATCTATGGGAGAGTCCACCCCTATTAAGCTCAAAGATCATTCCTCTCTCAAACTCTGATAATGGTTTCCCTTTTGCCATTTATAATTTAGTAAGATGTTTTTTATCCACTAACAAGTTGCTTTTAGTAACATAGAAAGCTTTTCGTATTCACTTTTTCAAAACTATCCGATTTTATTAACGTTTGATCAGGTGAAAATGTTTGTTTTTTAAAAAATAATTATTAGATCAAGGTTAATGTTTCGAATGAAGCAGATTTCATTTTTTCCATCATATTTTCTCTTTTGGCAATGGTTTCAACCATAAGTCTGATTAAAAATTCGATAATATGCGTAAACGCTTACTTTCTTAAGTGGTCTTATGATTTTGACGAGGACTGTATATATATATATATATATATATATATATATACATATATATATATATATATACTAGCGGGGGTACCCGGCGTTG
>NC_136498.1:101090517-101205517 GCF_053919585.1 Euprymna scolopes
CATAAATTTATTTGTTGATGTAATACGGAAAATAATTTCTCTCTAATCTATAATATAAAACCTAACATTCTGTGTGTGTCTGGTCACGAATAGACTCCTATATGGTTGACTATTATAGAAAACTGATCACATATAATGATAGAAGATGTATCGAGACACAGGAATGGGTATGTTTTATCTGGCATAATGATGATTCATTAAAATTGTGGGGTCTGCGTATGCGCTTGGTCCACAAGGTATGGATATAAAAAAGATTAAAAATGAAAACAAAAAACGTTTACAAGTTTTTTTTTTTATATAGATGTACATAAGAATACTTTGATAAGTATGTTTTAACTTAAATAGGGATGGTATAATAAAATTGTGGTGTCTGCGTTCGCGCCTGGCCTCAATAGAACGCAAAGAGGCACAAACTTTAATAAAGACTTTTCATATCTATCTGCGTAAGTATACTTTGATAATTATGTTTCAGTTTGAAGAAATATGGTATAATAAATTTATGGGATGTTCGTTCGCGCCTGACCTCCATAGAATGGATATATGTCATAAAGTTTAACAAGGTTTTTTAATATAGATCCACAGAATATTGTGATAAGTCTTTCAGTGTGAAAAGGTCTAGTATAATAAATTATGGGGTTTATCTATCTTATTTTTACTTTCATCATATTTTGCTTTGGTTTTGATACCCTTAAATTCGAAGCTATCTCTTTACAACCCTTCCTTTTCATAACCAATCATACTTTCATAAATCAGAGTCCATTTTCTGTAGGCTGTTTTTGAACCCAGTCAACGACGGGAACTTTTGCTAGTATATATATATATATATATATATATATATATATATAGATATATATATATATATTTATATATATATACTGTTTAGTTATTTTTACATTGGCAGTAATATGTTGCTACGCAGTCATGAGAATTTTACTGTCAGCGAGTTTTTTTTAGTAACTAGAGACCTCTTCAGGCGACACAGCTTATACGAAAGCAAAGTTTGCGATTCAAAGGAAATGAGGTTCCGTCAAATGTAAAAAATAAGAACTATGAATACGATTTGGTTGTATGTAAAGAATATAAAAAAGGGGTGTGGATTAGTGTCTGTGGTGAGATATAAGAATGAAAAAGAAAAGGATGGGTGGTCAAAAGCCGAGCTAGAGTTAATGAAAGACTGAAAATAACACTATATGTATGCGTGTGCGATGTCTGCCTCAAATACATACATGCTTACATCTACCGTTTTTTCTTTCGTAAAAGATTTATCGCCCGAAGAGTTCTCGTTACATTAAACTAGCTGACTGAATAATGCTTATGGCAGTATAACAACATATTAGTGCTTTTGTAAAAACAAACATAAAGTATATATATATATATATATATATATATATATAAAAGTTTTAATAAAGTTTTAAAAAAGGATAAGTGGATTCATTATTAGACTTTTGAGGAAGATCGATGTGAGGAGGAAAATAGACACGAAAACTAGTCAAAAGACTATTCAACTAAAATAAAAAAAGAGGATCTTGAGGTACCTTTCGTCCAACTCTTTTCAAGAGATTACGTCGGCACGCGATTTAAATATAACAATTTACACATAATTGAAAATGGAGGCGAAGAAAGGGGGAAAATTATAAAACTACACGGGGTGAATTAAATGAATGAATAACCCGTGATATATCGTCCATATTTCAGAACCTGGGGCAAAAAAAAAAAAAAATTAAGTGAACTTGCCTGCAAATAAGTGCAGAAATAAGAAATAATGGACGCAATGTAGGCATTTTTTTTCTTTGGTAAATCAGAGCTCTTTAAAAAGGTCTAACTTATGCGACAGCTCCTTTTGTCTACAGAGCGATTGTTTGCGCATTAGTACAGTTACGGCCTCCAAAATATTGAGATGTTGTTTGGAATGGGCCTTGTGTACAATGTGAAACCAGCCATCCGAATACGTTTCACCACATGCTTTATTGTCATACATGTTCGCTCCAATTGATGACATGAATACGTAAGCGCCCGGATATGCTCCGTAAATGGCCGGAAGTGTTCTGTGAATGCCCGGATGTGTTCAACAACGTGTTTGTTCTAGACCCCCTGGACTTTCGAAAACACGCAAAGACATGCTGTGTTAATCTGACTCCCGGCCGTTGAAATGTACGACCCACATGACACTGACATTTAAATTGATATACAACTACACTTTTTTGTAGTGTGGGAAGTGTATCTTTCTTAAAAGCTGGGAAGGCAGTTTTAATGTCGAACATCATACGAGGTTGCACCGCATAGAACCAATGAGATACAGCCGAAATAATTGTATCGAAAATCCCTTTACCGATAAAACCAATATAAGAGCTGGACACTTAGCCGAACAAAAAAAAGCGTTGGTATTAAATTTCACAAGAGCCTGGCGAACATGGTTAAAGATTATAATCTCAGGGAAACCATTTTTCGCAAGAATATCAGTTATCTTTTCAATTCATTATCAAGTTTGCTAGTCTAGCAAATCATGAAGGCACGGTGGACCAACGTCTTGATCAAACTGATATATCTCCTGGTAAGGGCAAAAGAATCCCATCTTATATACAGGCCTGTAAATGTCGGTTTCCTGTGTATAGTTGTACTAAACCGATTCTCTGTCCTTTCTACAAGGACGTCCAAAAAGGGTAAAGATTAATTTTGCTCTTTCTCCATAGTGAACTTTAGTGCAAAGTGAAGACTATTTAAATTCAGGGGAACATCGCTTACTTCATCGCCAGATTTGAAGATGACTAAAGTGTCATCCACATACCGCCAATAACGGGAAGTTCTAGAGACCCGAGTGAAGAGAAAGGATTCCTGAAAGCCAAGGAAACTATTGGTTAAGATAGGTCCCAAAGGACTGCCCATAGCCACCCCGTCTGATGCTGATATATTACATCATTAAAGCTGAAGCAAACCGACTTGACTTGGTGGCTTGTTCCATTAGTTCCAGGAAAATATTGTCCGGAAAAGTGGGAGTGGCCAATGTGCTCCGATAAAGAATGTTAAATGTTAAATGTTAACTTATTTACAAATGGACCCCTTAAAGAGACCATTAAAATATGTGCTGAGAGGGGGGGAGATAGATAGATAGATTAATAGATAGATAGATAGATTGAGGAAACCATTAAAATATGTGCTGAGAGGGGGGAGATAGATAGATTAATAGACAGATAGATAGATAGATTATAGTAAAATATCCTCAACTAGTGAAAAGGTAATGATGAATGAATACTTTATATTTTAACCAACACGGCGAAAAAGATCAGCACGTTATTTAATTCGTTTTTGTAAAGTGAAATATTTGGGTGCATATATATAACGTACAATGGACACACTATCGCACTCCTTATGTTATTTATTGTTCTGCTTTTTTGATTTATTGCCACCGTTCACATATTATCTGAAATGATATGAGAATAATAGCGCAGACATAATAGAAGACACAATATGTATAGCGAGATGGAGAGGTAAACGATAAGAGAGAAGGGAACGATGATATACTTGAGTGAAAGGGGCGAGAACGAACTTCGGTAAAGAGGAGGGAGTGACTATAAGAATGCAAAAGAAAATGATAAGAGAAAAAAAAAGCGGGGGAATTAGGAGAGATAAATAAGATAAAACGAGAGAAGGGAGTAGAAAAACGGTTATGTTGATATAAGACGAGGGGAGAAAGAGAGGGTAAATAATTTTTATGATAATTGTCAAGAAAAAGTATTTTCTGGAAAATGGATGATGCTATCGCGTATTATATCAAAACAAAGCTTAATACATATGTGTATGCATTCGTTGCAAAACAATACCACCTTCAGTAGCAGCAGCAGCAACAACAGGTGTGTCGTTTAAAAATCGAATCAAAATCAATACAAAATATTTTATTTGAATTTATGGATTTTTCTGAAAATTATATTATTGCGTGTTAGAATTTGGATCACACCTGTTTAACGTCTAAAGATTTTTTTCTGCTTTTGAAATAAATAATATACGATATATCATTTTTATGTGTAAATAAACAGATTTGAATAAAATACATAGTTGTTGTTTTTTTTTTTCAGTGAAGGACATAGGTTCATTTAGTTTAAACAATGAAAACTGCAATTAGATAAAGGGTTTCTTTCAAAATTTCATGCAGATTTCATAGTTCGACAGAAAGATTGCCAATTCGACTGAATACTCCTAAAATAATGTCGGAGATTACATGTACAGATACGTTGCGAAAAGAAGGCTTGAGATTTTTCTTTTACAAAGAATCACCACATATCAAGGCCCAGATGACATTCAAGGTAAAAGTTAAAGAGTGTACAGCAGTCAAAAGAACAATAGTAATCGTTTGAAGTTTTAATTTGATAAATTTATTAACTTAAGGGGAACGGCTCATGAAGACCTTTTTTACGTTGGACTTGAAGACGACCATATTGTAGTCAGGTGGAAAGCAGGCAAACGGGAGAGAGTTCCACATGTGTGCAGTGCTAAGAAAGAAGCTTTGTTCATGGAATCTATGTTTAGGTTTAGGTACGGATAATGAGTGGGGAAAATTATTGTTAGTGTTTTCAGCTAGACGAGTGTTTTTCGTGAACGTTTAGCGAGGGGGCACCATAAATTGGATTGCAGATAAGCACTTGCCATGAGAATAACGATCAAGCAGAGAAAGGCTCGCAATGTGTCTTCCCTGAAAAAAAGCTTGCATCCCTACTAGGCTACGAAATCTATTTTGAAGTCTGTCAAGGGAGGATAAGTCTTTCTCGTAGCTCCTGCCCAGATGTGGTAGAAATATTCCATCCTTGGACGTACCTTATTCTTATATAGGTAGACAATTGGATCTACAGGAAGATATATGCTGGGTTGATAGAAAGATTCCATCATTTTTCCAGCGACCTTGGCAACGGATTTGATGTACGTGTTCCATGTCAGATTAGCATTAAAGATCAATCCCAGAAGCTTGTCAAAACATGGGGCCTCCCCAAGACGAGAGCCATTCATATTAATTGATGCCAAATGGTGATCAGAGCGTTGATGATGTTAAGATAAAAGCTTGGTTTTAGATAAATTAAAAGTAATCAGCCTTGTTTTACTCCATTGTACCACATGCTGAAGATCAAGGCGAGGGGAGCATCAGAGAGAGCTCGGTCGTTTACGGCTTTTGATGTGCTGCCATTGATGGTAGTGTCATCAGCATAAATGTCTACGAATGATTTAAGGATGTGATTTGGGAAATCATTAATGTAGATCAGAAGGAGAGTTGGACCCCTGAGGCACTCCCGCATTAATACCATGAGCTTCTGATTTCTGCCCATCAACTACTACTCTTATAAGCCTATCAGAGAGAAAAAATTTAATAATTGAAATGACATTTGCAGCTATACCATAGCTGTCGATCTTGTGAAGTAGACTTTTATGCCATACCCTATCAAAAGCCTTTGATGTCAAGAGAAATTGCCTTAGAAAGGAAGCCTTTGTCAAGAGATTCGCTAATTCTATAAAATATAACTGTAAGCACATCTGCTGTAGACCTAGCAGAACGGAAACCATATTGCATGTCACTAAGAAGATTATTTTTGCTGAGGTGGTTGACTACTTCTCTATTTAACACAGATTCAAGTAACTTATTCCTGACGCACAGGAGGCTTATTGGTCTGTACTAAAAGGGAGGTTATTGATCACTTGAATTCTTAAATACTGATAAGATATTCCATGCTGTTTGGAAACATTTCTTCTTAAGACAACACTTAAACAGCTTTGAAAGAAAGGGAGCTATTTCTGGTTGAAGCTTTTTTAGCACTATAATTAGAATTCCGTATTGGCTAGTTGCTTTACTGGAATCAGGGTTTTTCATTAGCTTGGCAACATCACATACATATATTTGTATGCCGCATAGCGTGTTTTCTGATACAGGAGGAAATACGAGGCGTTAACGGCCTTGGTCGCATAGGGTAGACTTAGCTGCAAAGTTCTTGACATCCGTTTAGGCACGAAAAACAATAGATATACCCTGTAAGTGTAACTACGCGTGAAATTGTGAGAAAATGGGTTGCGAAAACTCCAGTCACATCTATCTTGAATCGGTATTATATATATATATATTTTTTTTTTACACAGTGATCAACACTTATCAAGGCCCGGAAGCCACTCAGGGATAAGCGTTATTGCAAGTACATTACGTTAGTGTGGAGATTTGATGAAGTGTTTACTTAAGGGGGCGGTTCATTAGGAATTTGTTAACATTGGACTTGAAGACATCCAAGTTGTAGTCCGGTGGGAAGCAGGCAGACGAAACAGAGTTCCACAGGCGTGCAGTTCTAAGAAAGAAGCTTTGTTCATGGAATCCGCGTTTTGATTTAGGCACAGATATAGAGTGGGGGAAATTTTTCACAGTGGATTCAGCTAGACGGGTGTTTTTCGTGAAAGATTGGCGAGGGGGGATATATATATATATATATATATATATATATATATATATATATATATATATATATACAAGAGCTCAAGTAATATATATTATAAATTTTGAAATGAGGTTCGGTTCCCATTGCTGTATTAGATTAGCAGGGTAGTTAGAGGGTCGCAAACAGTTTTAATTTCTGCCCCATAAAACTTTTTGCATAGAATTTAAATTTCATAAGAATATTTGTAATTATTATGGGGTTATGCCATTCAGCACATACACATTCTGAAACACTTCGATTGTCTTACCCTGTAAATTTTATAAATAAACACGCTTTTGTATTTCATGTAAATTTTCTATCATTTTGTTTTATAAGAGAATCACAAGCACACACTCATCCACACATATTCGATGTCATATACGTTGAGTTGTTGAAAGAAAATGGAAATTTTAGTTGCACTTTTAAATCTTACAGGCGTCTATTTCTGATAACAACCGCTTCACAGAGTTTATAAAAGCAATGCTTTATTTACTATAAATGTCATTTGGTGAGATTTATTGTACGATTGACGAGCGAAGTGAAGTGTATGGAAAGGACGTATTGGTTTTTGCGGACGATGTCGAAAATGTCTTCATTCTTCGATTGTTCGACTCTCTCCCTAAGCGTTATCTCTGTTTTCTCTTACTATGTCATTCTTATTAATTGGAATATCCATTGTATTGTTTTGCGTTTTTAGCAATTCCAATCCAGATTAGAATATAGGACGTCCATTTTTTTCTGGTTTTAGGCAATTTTTCATTAACCCCAACTCTTCGATTGAAATGTACAGTTGACGTCATCGCTCATCAATTTGATTCGACATCTGGCTTTGCCCAGATTCTGAATTTGCGTGTGTGCAATATATTTGATATTTGCCAGCGTCCTACTGCAACGGACAGATAATACAATATGGCTAAAGCAGTGTTTATTTATTTAATGTAATAATATTGGTCTTAAGTCTTAGATTATGGATGAGTCTCCTAACACCCCCCGGTGTCGTGGCGGCGTTGAATTATTCCATATAGCGTCAATTGGGCAGGAATAACCTGGTGATCCCTATCCTTCTTTAGGCTTTAGAGACATGCATCACCTGTTGTTACAAAATACTCATTCATTTTAGCATTGACCATGATCAATATCGCTTAGCTTTTGTAATCTAATGTTCAATCGTTTGTCAATGAAATTATATTTTTTAGCCGGTATGTGTAAAATGTTGTACGGACCTTTGTTATGATAAAGTGTAGCGAACTGAGTATTATAGTATCCGTTCGATGGACAGTTAGAGGTTAATAATGATTAATGTGGATTGGTCACCATCCTACCATATTTACGATAGAATTTTCTAAGAAATTATCTCTTTAGTCAGGTTGAAATTTCGTACGGACATTTGCATTAGGATGAAGTTATGTTAGGTAATATTGTATTCGTTAATTACACAGTTTAGATTTATGGGGTTGGATATAGTTTAGTATCCACACTACTAACGTTAGCCTAGAAGTTTGTCACAGACCGATAAATCTAAGTCAATGAGTTTATATTTTGCCGGATCATGGGATAATTGTCTAATCTCTATATAATAGACTAGTCTGGGTGCCCGACAATGCCCGGTTTGTTTGAGGTGTGTGTTGAACAAAGGAAAAAGTGTTAGCAGGCAGACAGGCATTAACCCGTATTGCGAAGAAGGAAAAGAACGTGAAAAAAACGTGACGTGCTTGCCGTTGCGTCCATCGCAAAACCGGAAGTGGCGAATCTCTAAATTACGGCTAGTCAATCGAAAAGAGGGGATGACTTTCGAAAATACCGACAAAAAAGCGACCCTTCCTTGCAAAAACGTGCCCAGTTGAGGGTGAAGGAATTAATGTTTTTTCGCCAATTTTTCGATATTTGTCGTCCGAAAAGGTCGAGCTTTAAAACGATATCGATGTCGAAAGCTTTAGGCAGACATACATACATACATACATACATACATACATACATGCATACATACATACATACATACATACATACATACATACATACATACATGCATACATACATACATACATACATACATACATACATACATACATACATACATACATACATGCATACATACATACATACATACATACATACATACATACATGCATACATACATACATACATACATACATACATACATACATACATACATACATGCATACATTTAAACAGACATGAGATTTTCTTTATTATAGATTAGGCATTTTATTTGCATAACTCTCAAACAGACCTCTATTCTTGCGCATTATTTAAATATTAACTCATTTCTTAGTTTTAACCTCGTTTTCTTTTTAATACGAGACTTAATTCTAATGCTACTTGTATATAATAAAACTTTTACGACGTAAATATATATATTTAGTGCAAAACAATGTGTTCGCCAGCATGCATCTAAAAATTGAATTACAGTTCGATTCTCAAGACTATAAACTTGTAAATTCGAAAATTACTTTACGACACAAAAATACACTTAAAACCAACAATCAAGTCCAAATTTAGGGAACATATACAAAACAAAAACAATTTTGTTAGAATCCTTCGGCATAAACACACTCGTTTTAACAGATCAATAATTATTAGATTCTCATGTTTCGTATTTGTAATGTTTCTAGACTTCTTTTGTTTTCATATGTAAACACTTCATAAAAATGCGTGACACAAGAAAAACTTTGTGTTACAATTAATTTAACTTTCATTTTATTCGTCTGAACTTCATTTTGTGGTGGTTATAAAGCAAGCTATCCTCCCCTTCCCGCAACGAAAATCTCCCCTTAGAATTGTTGTCCCATGCGGCAATGATCACATTCTGTCTCAACCAGTAGCTGTCGCAATATTTCAGTGCACAAACTATTCTGAGAAGATCTAGAGAAACTTCAAAGTTTACGCAAATTAATCGACGATTTATGTATTTTAAAAGCCGGAAATCTCTGTTACTCCCACACGGTTTCAATTTTGTCTCGATATAGTAACCGTTTCTTTTTATTTTGCATAACTTTGTTTGTACTCTTGCATAATGATCCGGATTCTCGGGAATTCGCTTAAAGCATGGATCGGGCGAGATCGGCAATCATCGGTGTCAGCCAAGCGTTGTTCAAATGTTGAAACGCTAAATCGACCTTTTATTTTTTTATTTACATCACCGACAAAGAGAGTTTTAATTTGACTGTACCGAATCGCAACGCCGAAACCCTCTTTTCAAAACAAATATATTCTGCCGTATATCCGAATGTTGGAAGGGCCTATAACAAAACAGGAGACGGATTCCACAAACCACCTGATAGTGAATCATTCTGCATTTTGTAGATCTTCTGACGAAGGCAACAACGAACCACGTCAAGAGGATGTGGGTAAAAGTAAAACGGCGAAACAAGCAAGAATGCGGGACCAACCGAGAGCTTCTAGGTACATATTTCCTTTAATTTATGGTGAGAAAAAATTCCAAAACGATCCTTTTGTTTCCATCATAAATCACATTTCCGAAAGCTATCCTGTTCTTGGGGAGCTTCCTTCTATTTCCTATATCCCCCATCCCCCCTCTTTGCTTTTGATGGTCGTTAAACAGTCTAAGGAATCTCTAGAAAGTGTGAACAGTCGTAAAAGAAGTTATAAAAATATTAAATTTTCTTGAAAAAAAATGGTGTTCCTGAACTTTCATTCAACAATTTACGCTTTTCGTAAACATATTTTTACGTATTTTCTTTTTAAAAAAATTCTGTAGAACCCCCTCCCTCCAAAAAAACAAAAAAAAAACATGACTGAACAAAAAGCGTTGGAAAAAAACTGTACTTACACCTGACAATTTATGGTAAAAAAGTAAAACTTTCATCTTTTCTTGAAGAAAAAAGAAGAAAAAAAAAACATTTTGTTGATAAATATTTTACAAAAAAAAAAAAAAATAATAATAATAAATAAAAATATTTTCAGTCCTTTAAAGGTAAGTTTTTGTTATTTTTTATTATTTTCATTTGTTCCCCCCACCCGGTTGTCTGTTTTAAAATTAGTCTGCGTCCTATACAACGCTCGGCTGAAACCGATGATTGCCCGTCCCACCAGATCTATGCTTGGCGGAAATTCCCGAGAATCCGGTCAAATTATGGAAGAGTACCACTTGTTTATTGAAAGGCAAGCTGGAATCAAAGCCTCATAAAAACAACTACTAGAGTTTTATATTTAAACACCCCTTATTATAACCAACTAACATATTGGATCGATTCCTCGATTAAAATATATGACCTTGTTTTACATCCTTTTTCGTTCATATCCACTCAGCTATTGTTGTTTATTTCAGAAAAAAATCTTCATCACTTAAGTACATATAAACATATTGATGCAATATATTAAGGCTAAACATAATCTGGTATTTACTTCATTAGCCAATCAATAATGTGTCACGCTATTTTGCAGACGAGTGTCTTACATTCTGTCGTCCTGATAATGTATAACCATACAGGTTTCGTGAAACTTAAATTTAACCATTATCAGCTCCCACAATAAAAATTTAAGTTTTAGTAGTTTTGCTTTATTTAGCATACGTTACACGGACGTCCACATATATCTTACCATCTAGTAACTTCCGGATTAGAAATATTTACATGCATAAACAGCGTCGATACATCAAATCACCAGTTTCAAATATCAATACTAAAAGCTATATTTTTGCCCTCTAGAAAAACTGTCGTATTTAAATTAATTTAAGTAATATAACTAATATTTATTGTCTAGTTTGGCACTGATAAGTGTCATAAAATAAAAAGTGATCAATAGTTAAAAAAAAAGAAATCTGAGAAGAGCAGGAAAATGAAAACAATTTTTGAACCTCGTAGCATGTTAGAAGGTTTTGAATCGAGAGATGCATCGATAGAAGCGAATCGGGAAAAATGTGTCAAATTAGGTTCAATTATATAACCAATGGTACATGTCGCTTTCTATCTCATGCTCTACGTCGCACGTGAAATTTAGTCTAAAAATGTCCATTAATATTGTTCTCTTTTCCTCGATTGGAATAAATATTGTAAGATATACTGCAAAGTGCGCTCCCTCTACCCGGCTAGAAAACTTCGCAAGTCCTCTAGAATCCTCTATCCTTATAAGGACACCATGGATTTTCCTTGTCTTTTCTGACTTTGTGCATCAAACTCCAGTCTCCTCCTCTTGAAGGAAGTGCAAGATTTTTTCTTAATAAATTTCTCACTATCTACCAAACTTCAACCTCTGTCCCATCGCCATAATGATGCATCTCTGATCATTGCGTTACAAGTATTTCACAGAATGTGCGCTGACATATTTATTACACTCATATATTGTTAATATCAATGTCACTGACCAGCATAACAAGCGGCTAAATCATATTCTTACTTAAAGAAGATCCCCATATATATTTCTTTCCTCTGGTCGCTTGCTTTTGAAAGTCTTTCTTTACTCTCTGTTTCCCCGACAGTATCAATATACGTAAATTTCAATGAAAGCATCTGTTAGCTTTAATCTCTCTTAGGATGCCCCCTCTTTTGAATAATGTTCGTAGTTACAGTAACCCTTTCATCTAACTAGCAATATATCTGGTTTGGAATACATATAGCAAAACTGTTGTGAATTTTAGACTAAACCATTCCTAGGAATAAACCGCTCTTTTACACTATTTCTTACTGAAACTTGTATCTAAATTAATAAATAAAAACGTATATTTTGAGTACTAATGTGTTTGTGTTGTGTTTTTAATTAAGAACGATCAGACTACACTGTCAATAGCAACAGACATAATCCTGTTCAGAGAACTAACAATGAAGTAAAAATAAGTAATCTTATAATCTCTTCAGGCCATTTAAATAAAGACTTCCCATAGAAACAAGATGATGTAAGTTAGCATACAACTATATGCAATTAGCCACATAGATTATTTATTGTGCTTTGATCTTAAATTTATTGATACATTAGAAAGAATAATCTATTATTAAGTACACGTCCACTGATATTTAGGAAGATACGGTTTCATCAAACGAAAATAGTCTTTAATATAAATCTCACTTGTTTGTTTAAATGTATGTATCTATGTATGTCGGCACAATCACGTTGACACACCGGTTCTCGTTAGATCACCAAAGTTAAGCAACGTTGAACCTGGCCAGTACCAGATGCGTGACCATTTGGGAAGGCTATGCGCTGTATGTGTTTTCCGCTTATCTCGGCATTGTTTCTAGTACTCCTGCACCTCCACTTGCCACTGGTATTAAACAAGGCTGAATCAGGATAGGTGAAGTTAGAGATTACGCAACGCTTGCAACATAAATTTCACGCGCATGCACCCTGACAGTGGGTATTCATAGTCTGCCAAGACTGAAAGAAGCCATTATGTGTGTATGTATGTATGTATGTATGTCAGGTCATGTCATATGCTACTGGTACCATGTAACCGAGTGCTACCTGCCTCATGGTCGGGTCACCGGCGACTAAACTGGTTCCCCTACCAGACTTGTTTGATGAGGATGGTGGCTAGTCTCCCTGAATGATTAAAAACAAGACCTTCCAAAGGGCGACTGAACCCTTTTTCGGGGTCAACGGCCAACTAGCATAGTGTGTGTTTGTGTGTATATATGTGTGTGTTCGGGTGGAGAGGGCTCCCGTAAGCCGTGGTGAAGGCAACTTTTCTAGGAGAAGCAAATTTCTGATTTAAAAAACCACAACGCGGGAGATCAGTACCCGTATTTAGCTGGTCTGCAGTTTAACTTGTTTCTGGCTATCTTGCTCTTGCTTGTTGCTGGATCTCAACATTTTGAACCGAGAGAGAGACTTAGCTGTCGTACAAAGCTAAGACTCTGTAACATCATCTGTGTATAGATACTCCCTCAGGCATTTGTCAATTAAAATGGTCCCGTGGCGATGGAAGCCGTTTTTGGGCTCATGGACTTTTAAGTGTCTGAGGGAGTGGCACTCGTCTGACAAGACGTTGCAATCATCATGTATGTATGTATGTATGTCTCGCACAAACTTTCGACAGTGTTGACGGATATTCACGATATCGATATCCTTTTGAAGTGCGACTATTTGAACGACAAATATCGAAAAATTGGCTGAAAACATTAATTCCTTCACCCTCAACTGGGCACTTATCTACAGGGAGGGGCCGATTTTGTAGCCGATATTTTCGAAAGTCACCCCCCTCTTTTCGATTGCCGCCTTAATTCAAACCCACATCCATTCCGGTTTGTGTGATGGACGCAACAGCAAAGACATCACGTTTTTTTGTGTTTTTTTTTCACGTTCTTTTCCTCCTTCGCCGTACAGGTTCTAGCCTGCTTGCCTACTACCCCCCTTTTCTTTTTGCTCAACACACACCTCCAAACACCCGAGAACGCCGGGCAACACCGGACACACAGGCTAGTCATGTAATATAATGCTTGTTTATACCTTAGTTAATACGCACTTTACACTTTGAAAATGTCAAATACACTTTCTGAAGGCCAAACGATTAAAGGACAATATGGCAATGCTGATCAACAATATGACAGTTATCTGTGTTTGATGTAGATTTGTTTTTGAATATCATTATAATAATATATGATCATTTTTGTAATAATGTAAGAAAGTTACTCGTAGTAGTTTCGATGTGCCGTGTTCCTTCATCGAAGAAAGTAGACAGTGACACGTAACGTAAAAAAGGGAACATTCGAAAAAACAGGGCAAATATGAGAGCAGTGTCTGCCAATATGTGCATAAATTAAAGATTGATTCTTACAACGTGATGTTACTATTTAAATCGACTCATATAGCACACTATTTCTTTCTGAATATTTATTAGTATTTATTGATTTATATCATTTAGGTCAGATCTATATATAATAAAAGACGCGCGGCCCCCCCTGAACCAAAATACCGTAGATTTGCAAAAACAGAAGGCACATACAAGTTTATTATATTTGCACTATTAGCCATTATCTTATTTAATTATAGAACATTATAGAGACAATTCATAATATAAAACATTACATTTATTTTTAGGACGTACATCATCATCACCGTCATAACGAAAAGAGGACGTAGTTCTACTTTTGCCCTTTTTCCATAAGTTGTCTTACGACCTCATACTTCATCGCGTAAATTTATACTTTTTTTCTACTTTTTTGTGTCTACGCCGACGTGAACTGGCAACTGAATTAATACATATCGCATACTCTTACCACTTGTCTTCTACACACATCCTAATTTCTTCGTGATTGGCTGCTAAGTAGACATTCTAACATTCCGCTATTTGCTTCTTCCGTCATTAAACGAACAGTTCGCGACTTTAAAACACGCGCCATTTTTTTTTTACAAACCCATTCGTTTCTTTAGAATGCTTTGCATTACATTTACGACTTATTAATTAGCTACAATAGATTTGCTTTTCGGGACTTTTTCCACTATTAAATTAACCCATTCATGAGGTTATTATATTCATTAATCATGAGCTGACACCGAGACATTACACTGCTTCTCACTCCACTCACTCCCGTCTCCTTATTTTTCCATGTTTCTTTTTATTCATGTCTTCGTTTATTTAGCTAAAATGTTAAACACAACAATTGACATTTTTTAACTATAATATTTCGTTTACTCCATTAGATGGAGCTACAGATAGAGATTGCGAGGAGGGGGCAGTTACAGAGAGAGATCGAGATTAGGAGAGAGAGATAGAAAAAGATCAGCCGTATTACACTTTTATTTAGGTCACTATTTTATTTATAAGTGTTAATTCAAAGGCAATTAAAGTGGCAATTTATTGTGGCCAATTCGCTAGTTAGTTAGTGTTTGCTTTGTCTTCGCCTCCCTTTCCGCTTAGTGCTCCGCTTTTGTGCCTTATAAACTGCCGGTAACTTTGTTCTTTTATTTTTATTCAACTTTTCTGTTTGCTCGACCCGGTGCTAGATGCTATTTGCACTTTTCCATAGAGAGTTGCTTGATTTTTTAAACTCTTTTTGCACCTGTGGATCGTAAGGTAAATTACTATTATTAAATGTTTTCCTTCCATTTATAAACCCTCATAGGTCACAACCCCAAATACAATTGTGGTTTGATTTGAAAGACACCTAAATGTAATTTAGATAATTTTAATTATTTGTAAACGCAAATACGTCACAAATCTAAATAATTGCCTGGGAAATATATTTCTGTAAAAAAATACATAAAAGAGGTGTTTATTACGAAAGCCGTTCTTAACATAGGGAGATTCGTTGTGTCCATTTTGAAATCGGTTCTAAACGTGAGTATGTTCCTGGTTGGGCTACAACAACAATAACAACACGAAAGGAAGTATTTTCATTTTGTACGCGGGGGTGGCATACTAACACTGGGTAACGCTGGTTATTTAAAATATGATGGATACTCTTTTTATAGAAATTTAAGCTCATATTTTTTTAGTGTTATTGTTTTTCCTGCTCCCCCCGCCACAAAAAAAACAAAAACTAATTTTTTGTGTAATGCTGAAAAATATCAGTTTTATCAAATCATATTTGTTAATTAAATATATTTCTTATTCCATGGAATTTCCATGGGCACTGCTAGTAAAGAAATATTTGAACACACTAATTATATAGAAGTCAACATTTGAATTTTTGAAAGCAATTGTTTCACGTTGCTTTTTTATTCTTGTGAAATAGATTTTAAAATGTCAATATGTTTGCATTAATCATTTCTTCAGCAAAAAAGAAAACAAATCCTACTTTGCATTATTCGGGCTTCATGAGTAGATTTACGTATGAATAATTCATGCATTAAAGAAAGAAAAGGGAAAAACACTTAACAAAACAATAAATGAAACGCTCAATATTTAATTAAAACATTAAAAAATAAACAACATTTTCTATGATCTCTAGAGAGAAAAACAATATATTCTGATGCTGATGCATATAAATGCACTTAATATGTGCATGATGCTATATTGTGATTAAAAAAATGTTAAATATGAAACGTTTTTAAACAAATTACAAATACCAATTCTTTCTGGCTATATTGAACCTAAATACATAAAATACGGTTTAAAATCGGAAATATAAACGTATGATAAGAATAAATATGAAACGGCGGTTTTCCATTAAAAGGTAAATTGGGGGTTAGGTTGACGTGTGCAGGAAGTAGAATAATGGGGGGAAGTATATAGCAGTTTCGCGAGATCGATTCTACCGTTTGCTTATTCGATATCTATGCAACCGACATAATTTTGCGAGTTTTTTTCACCACAAACGGGTTACATATGAGATGCAGTTCATCTAGATGTGCTTGTGGTTAACTTAAATAATTTTACTACATATTTAAATTCACCAGAATACATTCTAGGTTCTTTAAAAAGAAAACAAAATTATAGTATGAATAATTGTTTTTTTTTTCTTTTAATGTAAAGAATAATATTTCGGGTTAGTTGGTGAGGTCAAAGGATTCCAAAAGCCAACGTTACTTAAAGCTTATCAATTCTACGTTAATTTTTTGTAAACACATAAAAACATTGTTCACAACGAGGGTTAAAGACTTTATTTTTCATATCAAGATTGAAAATTATTTTTCATACCAAGATTGATAATTACTAGAGAGAGATTGGAAAGAAGGGACAGTTACAGAGAGATAGAGATTAGGAGAGAGAGATAGAAAGATCAGCCGTATTACACTTTTATTTAGGTCACTATTTAATTTATAAGAGTTAATTCAAAGGCAATTAAAGTGACAATTTATCGTGGCCAATTCGCTTAACGTGTTTACTTTGTCTTCGCCTCCCTTTCCACTTAGTGCTCCGCGTTCGTGCCTTATCAACTGCCGGTAACGTTTTTCTTTTATTTTTATTCAACTTTTCTGTTTGCTCGGGACGGTGCTAGATGCTATTTGCACTTTTCCATAGAGAGTTGCTTGATTTTTTAAACTTTTTTTTGCACCTGTGGATCGTAAGGTAAATTACTAATGTTAAATGTTTTGCTTCCATTTATAAACCCTCATAGGTCACAATCCCAAATACAATTGTGGTTTGCTTTTATGTCTATTTGAAAGATACCTAAATGTAATTTAGATAATTTTAAGAGAATTTTCTTTTCATTATTTTGACTCTCGGGTATATATCGATGAATACCTTATATGTTTTTACATAGAGTGATGTGATTCTCGATTGATTAACAGTGTCTAACTGTATCGGATATATATTGCCAGTTCAAAAGAATGACAATAATATTCTCTTGTCATAACCCTAGTAATTACATAGTAAAGTATCAGCTTTACTTTTCATAATTTAAATATTCGGCAATTAAAATTATATATTTAAACATCCCATTTGGAAATAATTTTACTACGTATTTAAATTCACCAGAATACATTCTAGGTTCTATGACAAGCAATTTTAGTCTGTTCTTGATAACTGAATTAAAGAACGAGTTAGTTCATGACTTGTTAGAATATAAAAAAAATGTGAAGCATTTAAAATGTTAAATAGAAAAGAATACTATCTTTAGAAAAATTTCTATATCTTATATCTTAAATAATTGAACATTTTGAAATATATTTACAGCCAATCATTTTATCTTATAGAGAAAAAAAAATTAATCAATGTGATTACATTAGTTATTAAAATGACACAATTCTTAAAACCACCATATTAACAACACATAAGTTTAAGTGTAATGTAAAAATAGGGAGCGGTTTTTCTCGGCTGTTATTAGTGGTCGTAATGGCGATATAAGACCGGAAGTCTGTAGATGTTAACGACACGAGTTCGTTGAATAGTAGCGAATATAAACAAAACAATGTTACACACGTAAAATAAAGAAGAATGAACTTTATAATATATAAAATGTTGAGAATAAATGACACGTAATAAGAACTGAAATAGAAAAAATAGAAATATTACATATCGGAATTTAATTAACTTTTATGAAGTGCTAATCGGATATAAGAAGTGAGACGGTAGATATAAACAGCATTTCAATTACTAAAGCACTTTAATCACAAACATGGCGAAAACATGAAAGTAGATGTGTATTGGATTAATTAATACATGAATTTAATTAATATAAACAATGGGCAGATGTGTCTATATTCATGTTGTTTATGAATGTTAAGCTTAGGAGCTTGAGTGTATTACTGTCAAGTAGTGTATCATTAACTATGACAATCAGTTCGCATTCATGTAGGTTTCTAGCCTATGCCAAACGAAATCGTGTTGTCAACGTCTACAGACTTCCGGTCTTATGTCGCCATTACGACCACTGATAGCAGCCGAGCAAAAGGCAATCAACTCCCCATATTCCCTCTGCTCTCCCCAGAATGTGCTGCTGCCGTCGCGCACAGAAATCATTTTTTCCATAGCTACCAACGTAATAAATGCACTGAGAATAAAGCTGCCAGCAACCACTACAAAAGAGTAATAAAAAATGCAAAAGAGCTATATGCCCAATCCGTTAAATCCAAAGTAGCTGTACAGCGGCCTAGGTCCCACCAGTTTTGGCAAAGAATCTTGTAATTACTAAAGGGAATATGCTTAGTCCCCTGGCGACATTGAACGTTACCATCCAATTTTGTATCCATTTTACTACCGACTGAAGGTCTCCAGGTTGAATTTTAGCCATTTCCTTAGATATGTATTTATTCGTTTTTCTCTGGAGTCTGTTATACAGCTTAGTGTCCTCAGCAAATATACCCATCCCAGAAGCAATTTTATCAGGTACGTCATTTATGAATATCAAGTTTATTAATAGTCCAAAGATTGACCCCTGCTGCACACCCGCATTTACATAATGTTGTTCAGATGAACGAACATCAAGGACAACCTGGCGTTTTTTTCTTTTATAAGAAGGATTGGGTTATCATTCATAAAAATGAGGAAGTGAATTGGGCATAGGATAGAAACCTACATGAATGCCAACGATGATACTTTGAGCTTTTGATTTGTGCCCATCCACCACTATTCTTATACACCTCTAAGAGAGAAAAAGAGAGATGACATTTTCAGCTATTCCGTAACTGGAAACCTTGTGGAATAGACCATTATTCTGTATCCTATCAAAGGCGGTTGAAATCTCAAGAATAATTACTCTAGAAACGAAGCACCCGTCAGGAAACTCACTAATCCTGTGTTATATTACAGTTAGTACACCAACTGCATATCGATCAAGGCGAAAACAATATTACGTGTTACTAGGTAGATTATTTTTGCCGAGGTTGTTGACTGTTTGTTATTTCTCACACATTTTGACCACAGGTTTTCTGATGACGCACTGGAGACTAATTGGTCTGTATTGCAGGGCAGATAACCATTACCAAGTATTTTGTATTTTGTAATACATGACGAACTAATGGGGTTTTCCAGCATGTTGGAAAGAATTTTTTAAGGCAACGTTTAAATAGCTTTGTAAGGATGGGAGCTACTCCCGGTTGAAGCTTTTTGAATGCTTCGATTGGAATATTGTCAAGACCAGTTGCTTTGCTGGAATAAAGATTTTTAGTATATTAGGCAAAACACGCATATATATATATATATATATATATATATATATATATATTCAGGCAGACATTGTTAAAATCAACTGTTTAGTAATACCTTCTTCATTTTTGCAATCTTTCATATTATCGTTTTTGTATATACATCGAACGTATAAATGTATGGTCCTGGAAATTCAATGGCTAATTGTAGGCATAGCCGAATTCGTACCATCCAAAAAATTCCAACAAAAACCTAACAGCCAGCCATAATTCTCCCCAGAATGTGCTGCTGCTGTCGCGCACAGAAATCACCTTTTCCATAGCTAGCAACGTAATAAATGCACTGAGACTAAAGCTGCTTTCAGGACCGCTAGCAACCACCACAAAAGAGTAATAAAAATGCAAAAGAGCTATATGCTCAGTCCGTTAAATCCAAAGTAACTGTACAGCGGCTTGGGTCCCACCAGTTTTGGCAAACAGCAAACAGGAGCCTGAACAGAAGCGTACGTTCTATCCCAACCATCATCAATGGACCTGAGATCATCTTGTCAGCATCAGACAAGGCCAAACTATTTGCCAATAACTTTGCAGCTAATTCTACCCTATGCGACGAAGGCTATCAACTTCCCATATCCCTCCTATAACGGACAACACGCTATGCAACATGCACATATCTGTGCGTGCGGTCGCCAAGGTAATCAAGAATCTTGATTCCAGGAAAGGAACTGGCCCTGACGGCATTCCAATCACTCTGCTGAAAAAGCTTCAACCAGAACTCGCCCCAATAGTTACAAAACTCTTTAAGCTTTGCCTTAAAAAGAAGCACTTCCCAACACCCTGGAAAATCTCATCAGTATACCCTGTATTTAAGAATTCAGATGATAAGTCATCGCCCTCTCAGTACAGACCAATAAGTCACCTTTGTGTCTGGAATCCATATTAAATAGAGAAGTAGTCAACCACCTATGCAGAAATAACCTTCTTAGTGACATGCAATATGGTTTCCGTTCCGCCAGATCTACAGCAGATGTGCTAACTGTTA
Organism: Euprymna scolopes; assembly: GCF_053919585.1. NCBI lineage: Eukaryota > Metazoa > Mollusca > Cephalopoda > Sepiida > Sepiolidae > Euprymna > Euprymna scolopes. The sequence goes on from NC_136498.1 coordinate 101,111,443, forward strand.
TATCTCATAGGATTAGCGAATCTCTGGACAAAGGCTTCCTTTCTAGGGCAATTTCTCTTGACATATCAAAGGCCTTCGATAAGTTATGGCATAAGGGCCTACTTCACAAGATTTCCACCTACGGTATAACTGGAAATGTTTTCTTGATCATTAAATCACTTCTCTTCGATAGGTTCACAAGAGTAGTGGTTGATAGACAGAAATCAGAGGCCCTCAATATTAATGCTGGAGTCCCTCAGGGGTCCACCCTAGGCCCAACTCTCTTCCTGATATACATCAATAATCTCCCAAAGCACATACTTAAATCATTCGTTGACATCTATGCTGATGACACAACCATCTATGGTAACACATCAAAGGCCGTAAATGACAAAGTTCTCTCTGATTCTCTCTCCTCTGATGTTGAGCGCGTGATACAGTGGGTGAGGGGGTGACTGGTTACTTTTAATGCATCAAAAACCAAACTCCTATCTTTACATCATCAACGCTCTGATCCCCATCTGGCATCAATTGAAATGGGAGGCTCTCGTCTAGGGAAAGCTTCATGTGTTGATAAGCTTCTGGCCTTAACCTTTACTCCTGACCTAAAATGGAACACGCTCATCAAGTCAGTTGTCAAGGTCGCTGGAAAAATGGTAGGATCCTTCTCCCGCTCCAGAAGATATCTCACCTATGATGCAATTCTCTATCTATATAAAAGCCAAGTACGTCCAAGGATAGAGTACTACTGCCACATCTGGGCAGGAGCTGCTAAATACAGCCTGCCTTGCCTTGACACAGTACAAAATAGGCATTGCCACCTAGTGGGAGATGCTCTTTTCTCTTCCCTGCAACCTCTCTCCCACAAGAGAGACGTTGCGAGCCTGTCTTTGTGTTATCGTTACTATCATGGCAAGTTCTCGTCTGAGATTTAATCTGGTACCCCCCTCGCCAATCTTTCACGATAAACACCCGTCTAGCTGAAACCACTGTCAAAAATTTCCCCCACTCCTTATCTGTGCCAAAATCAAAACGTAGATTCCATGAACAAAGCTTCTTTCTTAGAAGTGCACACCTTGGAACTCTGTTTTGGTTGCCTATTTCCCACTTGACTATAACCTGGATGTAATCAAGTTTAATGTAAGCACATTCCTGATGAACCGCCCCCTTAAGTAAGACACTTTATCAAATCTCCAATACTAACGTACTGTACACGCAATAACCCTTATCCTCGAGTGGCTTCCAGGCATTTATAAGTAGTTACTAGCTTGTAAAAAAATGGACTATTTTTCTAATGTTTTAGCTTTTGTTTCACAACGTTTAGGCCAACTAATCCTCTGGCCTTCGTCGAGTGGTTACCGCGACGGGGTAGGAACTCTGAATATCCTAACTGTATTCCCAGCAATTACTACCTTCTATAGTAGTTGTCTCACCACGTGTTTGGACAACTAATCCTCTGGCCGGCTTTTAGTAGGATTGAAACCGTTATTGTCATACAATAGTCACCTGAACCGTAGAGATTCAATGATCCACTGCGCCACGGGTCCCGAAGGGCGACCGATGTTGAATTTTTTGGTCTTATAAATCCATGTTTATTTATTATCTAATCTTCCATTGTCGGGTCCGTAGTGAATGGTATATTATTTAATTAATTGGAATACTTATTGAGATGAGTATTATTTATTCATTTATTATTATTAACCTCATCTTTTAATTGTTGTTTCACAACGTTTCGGCCAATTATTCGTCTGGCCCTCATCAGGTGGTGACTACGACGGGATAGGAACCCCGAATCTCTTAAATGCATTCTCTGCAATTAATGGTTTCCATGGTTGTTGTCGTCTTACCACGATGTATTGACGGTTATATACCACAAATGATCAGTGAACCTATTCATGATGGTATCGTTTTTAGAGCAATAGCTGATGGCATATCTAAGACATTTGATAGGTTTTAACATACACGGATACTTAATATATATATACATATATATGGCAATTAAGCTACATTTTAAGCGATGATTTCTTTTCATGCTAATCTAAACTGTAGTTTCATACTTTAATACATAACCCCCGTCTAGCTCTACTCACGTATTGAGCACTATTGAAGTACTGAAAATCAACACGTAAAATATTATATCTTTATAAAATAGCTTGTACATAAATTAAATGATTCAGAGCAATTATATATACTGAAGTAAAATAAGTTTTATTTTCCTCAGGCGACATAAAAATGAATGGACGCATTCAAAACGTGATAGTATGCAGGAAAGAGATATACAATTTAAAAATGTATTCGTGTTTTTTTTTAAATATGAAATAACGGTAAACATTTTTAAGGCTGATAAATAAAATCAAGTTCAAGACATAAAAATACAACTTCTGCGACTCTTCATATCTTGCGGGAATAGCAATCGCGGGTTGATATAGAAAAAAGAACTGGCTAATTATGTTCACCGATATTCACCTCGGGATGCGCAGAATGAAATAAACTTTTACGACAAAAATTAAATAAAACCTAAAATATAGTATTTATCTGTCTCCATATTTTTACTCGAAGATAGAACAACTTATTCTTAGAAAGAGGCGTATCCATAACAACGAAACAGACAACATTTTAAATTAGTTCTAAATTAGAATTTCCAAACCTTTTTCGGCATACTCTCGGATACATAGTACCATACTCTCCGTACATGCACCCTTACATAATAATGTTCGTAGTAGTGGTAGTACACATTTAAAGTGAATATAAATAATTCAGTATTCATATAGCATTCCAATGATGGAATACTGCTGCCATATCTGGGCAGGAGCTGCTAAAAACAGCCTATCCTGCCTTGACAGAGTACAAAATAGACTTCGTGGCTTAGTGAGGGATGCCCTTTTCTCTACCCCGCAACCTCTCTCCCACAGAAGAGACGTTGCGAGCCTATCCTTGTTTTATCATTATTTCCATGGCAGGGGCTCGTCTGAACTCCAATCTCTGCTCCCCCCTCGCCAATCTTTCATGAAAAAAAACCCGTCTAGCTGAATCCACTGTGAAAAATTTCCACCACTCTTTATCTGTGCCTAAATCAAAACGTGGATTCCATGAACAAAGCTTCTTTCTTAGAACTGCACGCCTGTGGAACTCTGTTCCGTCTGCCTGCTTCCCAACTGACTACAACTTGAATGTCTTCAAGTCCAGCGTAAACAAATTCCTAATGAACCGCCCCCTTAATTAAACACTTCATCAAATCTCCACACTAACGTACTGTACTTGCAATAACCCTTATCCCTGAGTGGCTTTCGGGCCTTGATAAGGTGTGACCACCGTGTAAAAAAAAGAAAAGAAAAAAATGTTTGTTAACATTAAGACGTGCAATTCCTGAATTTCCAATCAAAATTAAGTGTGATGCAATCAACTTCCACACGATTGTGAATCCCAATGAAAATGTCCTGGATATGACCTTAAACTATATCCAGTGGTGAGGCCCCAGCTTGCGGACTTTGGGGGTGTGGAGCCACCCTTTAATTGCCATTGCTCCCAGTTCCACTCTGACCCGGAGTGGTAGTACCTGTTAGGATCGCAACTATGGGTTAAATAGAAACCGACTTGAAAGCAAAAAATATATTCTATTAAAACTCTTTTCTTCAAAATCTTTGGATTCGGCATTAAATACCCTGAAAAGGCTTGATATGCCGTAAAACAAAAACAACCAACCTCCCAAAGAGAATGGGTTGAGAAACACCTAGTAAGGTTACTAAAAGTTTCCAGTCTTTCACCGCCTCTCTTTAAGGATTTCAGGGACTCCCTATATAATTATTTTAGCCACTGCCCACTTGAAGTCTCGTAACGTCTCATCGGTGGGCGGTACGGGCTTCCTTGTGAAACCCTGTTCGAAATCAAATAAGTCAATAGGCCGAAAAAAAAACCTACTGTATTTGTAATCACATTTCATTAAGCTTGTTTATTAAATCAAACAGTTTCATGTGGAAGAATATAAAATACTGGCATGAGCGTCTGGCGTTGCCCGGTTGTAACATACGCTTAATATAATATTTAATTTACACATTATTCTGTATTTTTTATTAGAGTCAAATATTTCATATTATATTCTACCTAATACATATTCATGATTACAAAAGTAGAAACAAAATAGGATTTGAATAGCATAAGATAGAATTGAAACCGAAACATAACAAACATAGTTTTATGATTGAAACTATGTCTACAGGTTAAACAAAGACTGACGTTTATTTGTATTTAATATGGTTGGACTATAGAAACGAGTGTGAATATTATCAAATACAAGTTGGTTTCTATGACAACAATGTTTTTGATAGACAGGATGCGAGCAAGGGATGTCGGACTGTCCACAAAGTTATATAATTATATACAGTATATACGAAACCTAGTGGGAGCATTAGATATTTAATATAACGCTGAATTTCGACAATTTGAGATCATCGTTCAGTAATGTTTATTTCATCTAATTTCCTTGTGAGATTTAAACGTGTCTATATATTGTGAAAAAGTTACGCTTAAAGGATAAACAGTTTAGTTAGGCATTGTATCACTTCAACAAGTTTTCAAGTTGCTGTTTTTGTTGTAAAATATAGTCGACAAATTTGGTATGTTAAAGCGTGTCCAATTTTCCTTGTAGCAAACGAGCATTTTGATCTCTATTCAATAATTCGTAGAGATTTTCTATTATTGTGTGTATGTAACTCATTTTCGGAAATCTTTGATCTAGTCCAATTCTTTCGTTATAATACAGAAAGCTGTGTAGAGAGACAGGTAGAATCTATTTAAATTCACATACAGCTTTAATTGTTCAAGGCAACTTTACACCTGGATATAGTAGTCACTATCATGACCTACACGAGCAAATAGTTCAACAGAGCATAAATACGAACATATGTAACATATGGACCCACACGATGCATGCAGAGACAGAACATCGAATGGTAACAGAAAGAGAGATTTCGATTCTGCATTTCTTCAGCTTTAACAAAATACATTTATTACCGGTGCTTTCCAACAACTCATCCTTGCTTTAAAAAGTTCACCATGTAGTTAACAAAATCCTTCCCGGTACTGGTTTAAAAGGCTCTCGCCGCTACGGTCCGCCACATGTTTCTTTGGGCGTCATACTGTAAAACTTACCTACCAAAAATTAAAAAGATCGCCCGGGGAATTAAAAAATATCCATAAGGATCGTAAAAAGAATAACACCGTCGTGTTCAATCGGACGTGTCTGAATAATAACCTGCTGCCAATATATATATATATATATATATATATATATATATATATATATATATATATATATATATATATATATATATAACATAGTTCATCATAGACCTCATCAGGCAACAACGCTTATATTAAATTTCCGCATTTTAATATATATGGGGTCTGTAGTTACTAAATACTAGAAGACCGAAACATGCTCATTACTGTGTAGCAACAAATTACTGATTATATAAAAACAAATTGAAAGTATATATATATGAAAAACAATTTACAAAATGTTTCTTCCGCGGAGTTTCAAAGAATTCTGTTCTTGCTATTCTTCCCATCAGAGTACAGAAAGAAGTCAGCAAATTATATTTGTAGCAATGGTAGAATTAACTAGTTATGGCATTAAGTGAAACTGCAATTTATTTTAATCATAAATTGCCAAGAAAAACAAGTGAGAAAATGTTGGATATACAAAAAAATATAAAAACACAGACCGTGCTTAATATTATAAAAAGGAACAAACCGAGTTATGTTTTCATCAGCGTTCCGTCTTTATTTCGAAACTTCCTCGAAATAAAGACGAAAGATTGATAAACACATAACTCTGTCTTCTCCTATTTACTTCTCTATTTCGTCGGAATACAATTTCTCTTTATTCTCAACATCTATCTATCTATCTATCTATCTTTCTTTCTTTCTCTCTCTGTATATATATATATATATATATATATATATATATATATATATATATGTATATATATATGGTAAATAAATGACAAGATACTGTATTTCAAAGCTCATGATATTGACCATCTTATTCCTATAATGCAATTGACATTTACAATTCATTTAAATTTAATTCAAATTGATATTAACAATTTGACATTTACAAGTCAATTTAATTAAAGGAAAAAACACCATGCACTTTGGAATAGGGTCTTTTCTCATTTATTCACTATATTGCTCTGTAATCATATTGAGCTTCTTAAATAAGGATTGGTATATATTATAAGGAAATCTATAATATAAAGCTGAATGTGTGTGTGTGTGTATGTGTGTGTGGTCACAATTAGGCTCTTATATGGTTGACTATTTAAAAAAAAAAAAACTGATCACATATAATGATAGAAGATATATCGAGACACAGGAATGGGTATGTTTTATCTGGGAGAATGGTGGTTCATAAAAATTGTGGGTCTGCGTACGCGCCTGGTCCACAAAGTATAGAAATAAAAAATATAAAAATAAAAAAAACGTTTACAAGTGTTTTTGATATAGATGTACATGAGAATACTTTGATGAGTATGTTTTAACGTAAATAGGGATGGTATAGTAAAATTGTGGGGTCTGCGTTCGCGATGGTCTCCATAGAATGGAAATATCCACAAACTTTAATAAAGACTTTTCATATCTATCTGCGTAAGTATATTTTGATAATTATGTTTCAGTTTAAAGAAATATGGTATAATAAAACTATGGGGTATTCGTTCGCGCCTGACCCCCCTAGAATGGAAATATGTCACAAAGTTTAACAAGTTTTTTTTTTAATATAGATCCACAGAATATTGTGATAAGTGTTTCAGTGTGAACATATATGGTATAATAAATTATGGAGTTTATCTATTTTATTTTTACTTTCAATATATATATATATATATATATATATATATATATATATATATATATATAGAGAGAGAGAGAGAGAGAGGGAGAAATAAAAAGGAGCAAACCGTATTATGTGTTAATCAACGTTTCGTCTTCATTTCGAGACTTCCTATGGATGAATAAAATAAAGGTGGGATGTGCGTTTATTGAAAATGTAAGACGCCCCAACTCCGTCTGTTTGTGTGAAAGATTAAATGATGAATCAAATATATTAATTAATCGTACCTTTTCACGAAAGCGACGCAAAAGAGATATTAGTTAAAAAATTTTTAGTTCTAAATAATGATACCGTAATTAACGTAATAAACGCTCTGATGATGAAAGTAGTGAAATCGATGGTGCTAATGATAGTAAAAATGAATGCTGTGATCATGATAATTGTAGAATAACATGATAAAATAAATGAAAATTTATAATTATTATTTATTATTAAGAATTTGTTAATACATTTATTATTTTATGATTTACTGGCAGTTCAGCCCGGCTTTGTTCAAGCCCTACGTACTGTTCATAACTTAATATGCATATATATATATATATATATATATATATATATATATATATATATATATATATATATATATACATATATATATATATATATATATATTAAAAAGTTTGACTCCTGTCTATGTTAACTTACATCTAAAATTCAAGTGTTTAGACCAAAGATTGGCGAAGGAGTTTGGTAGAGTCTACAAAGGACACTCTTTCAACTTTGACTTCTTGGCAGTCAAATTTTCCCTCAAAAGCTGATTAAAAAGCTTGCTGCATGTCTGAATACGCTTTATGTAAAATTGCAAATGTTTAGACCCATAATTGGCTGAATAGTTTGATAGCGACCGCAAAGGTCAAATCTGTAAAACAGCAATCGCAAAGTCAAATCTAGTCAAAGTTTGATAGCGACTGCAAAGGCCAAATCTGTTGAAACCTCTTGGCCAAATTTCTGACCAAAAACCGATTAGAAAAAAACTTGCCCTATGCCTGAATACACTTTATGTAAAATTTCAAATGTTTATACCAAAAATTGGCTGAGTAATTTGGTAGAGACCGCAGAGATCAAACTTTTTTTTTTACTTTGATTCCTAAACATTTATTTATTTTGGGCTCAAATCAAATTAGATAGTTTGATTCAAGTAACCTACATCTAAAATTTCATGTGTTTAGACCCAACATTGGCGGGGGAGTGTGGTAGAGATTTTAAAGGTCACATCGTTGAATTCTGACCCCATGACAGCCATATTTCTGGCCGAAAACCGCTTAAAACGATTTTCCCAAATCTCAGTACCCCTTATGTCAAATAACGAGTTTGTAGACTGAGAATTGACAGAGGAGTTTGGTAGGGAAATGTACACACAGACACACACAGATACAATTTCATTTTTATAGATATATAGATTAATAAATCGAGAGGTTGAATCAGAATAGTTGAACTAGTAAGAGAGGCCTAGAGCCAATCGAGATCTCAGCTATATTTGACTGTCAGATGAAAGAAAGCAACTGAAGTTGGCTAGACTTTCCTAGATTTCAAAGCATAGCCACACTACAAGTGAAGTAAAGTAAAAAACAAAAAAAGTAAAAAGAAAAAAGATATGTATAGAAAAAAGTGATCCTCATAACGAAAAGAAATAAAAAAATATATGTTTTATAAATGCAAGATGTTACAGAGAAACAGAAGGTCTAGAACAAATTAAACAGATACTGATATTTATTGTCGAAAACAAAGAAAACATATAGCAACTGAAGTTGGCTAGACTTTCCTAGATTTCAAAGCATAGCCACACTACAAGTGAAGTAAACAGAGAAACAGAAGGTCTAGCACAAATTAAACAGATACTGATATTTATTGTCGAAAACAAAGAAAACATATAGAAAAGAAATTGAGGCAGTGCCGAATAAATAAAACATTTCAGAAGCGACGGGTGCCCGATTCCGCATAAAATACGCGTAAATATATATTAATTCATTCAGATTTCGTAATTATTATTACAGAACAAATCCTATATTGAATATTATATTGTACCTAATATATAGTAGTGCTTTCAAAAGTAAAAAAAAAACATCACTTTGGTGCATTTAGGCAGAATCCAAACGAAAAGCAAATTTGAGTTACAGCTCCAGTTTTATGTGACAAGTAATTAAAGCGGTTATCGGATTTATATTTAAACACATGCACACATATACTGTTTTATCTATATAGATTATGTATGCGTAAATGAACATTCAATCCTAGACTTTTATTAAAGAACTGTTGAAATTTTTAGTTGAAACTTTTTTTTTAATCTCTCCTAGTCACGAATTAGTTTTGTTTACTCTATTTCAGCAGATTTTATTGACATTTTGTAAGAAGACTCATTTTTTTCACCTAGGTATTATGTAAAAATATATTAGGTAACATGTTTAGTATTGCTTGCTGAAAATAAGTAATATTTAGCAAATAGAAAAACAGAAAATGAAAAAATAAACCAGGTATCTGCTTGTGTTTTTCATTTAGAAAAAAATGGTGCTTTAAAAAACAGGGTTTTATATTCAATGAAACCTATCCTGCATAAGGTAATATCTTAGATTGCATGCACATTGGGCCTTTAAAGTTCACACTATCTGGGCATTATTTTAAATGACGATCGGAGGTGTTTCTCTGTGCGGTAAAATAAGGATAACTGAAAATTCTAGAATGTAAGCTTATCGATAAAATGTGTGTATATATATATATATACATATATATATATATATATATATGTATATACACACATATACATTTTATCGGTATACATTCCATATATATGTATATGTGTATCTATGTATGTATATATATATATATATATATATATATATATATATATATATATATTCCATATATCTATACTCTACAGCTGAATTTCTGTGTGTGTATATGTGTGTGTGTGTCTGGTCACGAATAGGCTCCTATATTGTTGACTATTTTAAAAAAAAAACTGATTACATATAATCATAGATGTATCGAGATAAGGAATGGGTATGTTTAGTCTGGCAGAACGGTTGTTCATTAAAATTGTGGGGTCTGCGTATGCGCGTGGTCCACAAAATATGGAAATAAAAAATAAAAAAATAAAAAAAAAACGTTTACAAGGGTTTTTGATATAGATGTACATGAGAATACTTTGATGAGTATGTTTTAAGTTAAATAGGTATGGCAAAATAAAATTGTGGAGTCTGCATTCGCGCCTGGCCTCCATAAAATTGAAAATAGGCACAAACTTTAATAAAGCCTTTTCATATCTATCTGCGTAAGTATACTTTGATAATTATGTTTCAGTTTGAAAAAATATTGTATAATAAAATTATGGGGTGTTCGTTCGCACCTGACCTCCATAGAATGGAAATATGTCACAAAGTTTACAAGGTTTTTTAATATAGATCCACAGAATATTGGGATGAGTGTTTCAGTGTGAACAGGTATGGTATAATAAAGTTTGGGGTTTATCTATTTTATTTTTACTTTCATCATATTTTGCTTTGGTTTTGGTACCCCCAAATTCGAAGCTATCTCATTACAACCCTTCCTCTTCATAAACTATCATACTTTCATAAATTAGAACCCATTTTCTTGGAAAATGAAAACAGACATTGCTGACTTGTAACATAAGGCCTCACTTCTCTGTAGATGCACACAAATGTAATTGACCTTTAGATCTCTAATTCTGAATGCATTTTACTCATAGTGCTTGCTCGAACTGCCCTCTCACGTTTATAGGCTGGAATATATATATATATATATATATATGTATATATATATATATATATATATATATATACATATATATATATACTAGCAAAGGTACCCGAAAATGGGCTCTAATTTATGAAAGTATGATAGGTTATGAAGAGGAGAGAGAACTTACTGAATCGAACTACTTTGAAGAGACCCAGATAATTGACTATAACTTGATCCACATATACAACCGTTCAAAATAACAGTTAGTATATCTGAATAGAACGGGCTTGCATAAATCGATACGATTGATTGTCGACCATAAGGAAGTATTTACTTGATTAATGATTCAAACTATTTTTTTTGACGAAGAGCGGGAGGTATTTACAGGAGTCGCAATTTCGCCGATCAATTCCTTCATCATACATCTTGAAATATTTTAATAGGGAGCCAACTTCCTCGGTTTCAAGAAACATAGATTCGGCAAGATATTTGTGTTAGATTTTGACAAACACATGATCCAGCTTAGCAGGGGAGCTCTTTATTAATTAAACATGGATGAGGGCGGACCCAGATGGTTTGATTCTGTTACGTTTTAAGACATCTCGGATGTAAGTAGAAAAAAATCAGATCGTCGGGCGCGGCTTCTGTTCGCGATGGGAAATTTCAGGAGGGAATTATTTGTGAAACTTAACATGGAGTTTGAAACGAGCCGCTTGACAGAAATTTCCCAATCTTTCGTTGTTGTGCAAGTGGTTGTTGGATACTATTTTACTTTTAATTTTAGCTTATACTATTCACCACAATACCATAAGGTTTATAAAAATTTCGAGTCCTAATTCCTACGACCAAATACGTTTTTTATATCGATATAATCTTCCTAGCTACGGCTTCAGCTATTACACTCTTTTTGATGCTTTAATCTTTTGTATCTATTTGTATCTATGCTGTACTGGTTAAATCATTCGACTGCTTGCTACCTATGCATACTAGCAGTCTGTACTTGATCACTGGGGAGAGTGGGGCTCTTGTTAATTTTCCTCACTTTTCTATATTTCTAAACTTGTTTCAATGTATTGAATTAACTTATTTGTGCAGTAAAACGTTTTACTGTATGAGACATTATTGGTGTGATCATTAATATATTCTGAATCAGTCCTTTGATAGTATCTTGTCAGTTGAGTTTGGAGTTAAAAGTTCAGAGTTGAAGCTACCATCATTACAACGTGATCAGCATTCCTGATTGGGCTAGGTTTTTCAAATCTAAAAGGCTCTGGCATTGGAGTCGAACATAAATTAAGAATTAAGACTTGCTGTTTTTTATAATCGAAGAGAAAGGTCAGAAAACTGAGAAGAAATGTAATATAAAGAAAGTATAGGTTTTGTTAGTTGCTTTGTCCATTTAGTCCGGGAAACAATTCAATTACAGTGGTAAAAATTGGACTCCTCAAATACATGTATTTTGACGCTCGAATCTAAAGAGATTGCTGGATCTAAAGAATCAAAGAGTTGAGTAAGTTGCAATTCTGCTTAAGCAAACATTTAGACTAAGTAAGCATCAATAATGTGAGATCTGTGCGTGTTGTTCCTGAAGTCTTGGGCGATCTTATTGTTTTCATGATATATCTCAATTGATGCTCCACCTCGTGTTGTATCCGCTACTCACGGGAAGGTTGGAGGAGATTATCAAACTAACAAGATATGATACACGCGTTAACGTATTATAGAAAAAGAAGATACACGCTTACATATTGGAATAAATTAGTGAATTGGAACAAATAAATGCTTGGCATTCTGCAAAGTAACAACTTTTGTAGCGGATTACAACCGGATGAAACGAACCTTAATCTATTAAGGATGAGAACACAAAAATGCCTCTTAACATCAGAGGTGAGACAAGATAAGTTGTTTATCTAATAATGTATCACCGTTTATCAAGGGCCGGGGGTAACTATAGGATAACGGTTTAAATGATTGTCAGTTTGACGACGATCGTCACTGTGAAAGAAATGAACACAACAAATAGAATGAGCAAGAGATTACTGAAAAAAGAATTTATTTACATTACCGTATCATGGTGTAGTCCGTGGAGAAGCAGCATGCTGGTATTTTGTTCTACATATGTGGTTTTCTAGAAACTTTGTTCATAAAACCTCCCTTCGGGTTTTGGAACAGAGAAGCAGAGACAGAGATAGAGAAAAGAGAGAGAAAAGAGAAAGAGAAAGAGAAAGAGAAACATTGAGCGAAAGGAAAGTTCTTTGTTGTGGCTGTAGGTAAGTGAGTTTTTAATGTAAATGTTTTCAGGGGAAATATTAGGGATTCAAATTTAGTCGAGTACATCCCATGAACATAACGGCAGAGGAATGCAAGAAATAACCAGCCTTTCACCACTGCCAAATTAAATGGACCCATCAATCTATGCACTTATTGTAAATGTAATTTACTTAATATTGTTAAAGCTAACCTGAGGTTTCGCTACTCAACGGAAGGTTTTGCCTATGGAAAACTATTTGGCAATGTAGATAATAATATAATTGACTTAAAATTGAATTTGCGAACTCTTACTGCACTAATATAATATAAGTACGTGGAGCCGTTTCGTCACTAATTTGATATGGCTTCGCAAAGAATGAAATCCTACTAATAATCACATTTGAAAACCGTGTTGTACCGATAGAATTTGAAGTATTAAGAATATCTTATAATTTTCCGCCGATTAAGTTATGCTCCTAGAAACGATGCTGATATGATGCTCCCTAACATTACACAAAGAATGGAATATATCATTTTAGTGAATTTCAGACTCATGCTATCCCTGTAAACTACGTTTAACGAACACGGGTGAAGAATTTGCTACATTTTAACAGAAAAATGTTATAATAAAAAAGGATTTTCAAGCAGTCGAGATATATCCAATATTCCTTTGTACTATAAAGTAAGTCATTTTACAAATTCTTGTCTTTATTCTGTTAATACTAAGAAAAATGTTTGATTTTAAATATTAAACATATATCAGGAAAATTCTTCGCATGTTAAGAAGGTGTAGTTGACAAAATACGGCTACAAATATAGATGTAGCGCACTAAAATAATCCCAAGCGAATTAGTACTGCTTAGTGACTTATATACTATACTATAATCCGAAAACTTCAGTGACAGCAACATTTGTTGACAGCATATAACGACGTTAAAAGTCAGGCACCATAAAAGGAGTGAAGGGGATAGCATCATCATGACCTTAACTGAAAAAGCACCAAGAATGATAACACTAGGAAAACCTTATTATCGCTCAAATTTAGTAGGAACCGTAACGATAACAATCCGCAAGTACTTAATGATAAACCACTGGTGAAGAAGGCAAATTTATTTGCTTAGTATTCGAAAGAATCGGTAGATGCAAGAAACCTTGGGAGATATGTAACTCAGACTTAAGTAAACTCGCTTATGACTTGTGTTCAAACTCTCCGTCAGTAAATAATAATAATAAAAATAATAATAATAATAATAATAATAAAAATAATAATAATAATAATAATAATAAAAATAATAATAATAATAATAATAATAATAATAATAATAATAATAATAATAATATCCCCAAGAGAATATGAGAATATACACAATCAAGTGGAAAAAGACAATGCAAATACAAAACAGTGCAAGCAAAAGCTTTGAAAACAATGAAAGCTAATTTTATCAAAATGTAAACGGAGGAAAAACAAAAATAGAACAACCGGACTCAACAGAAACAAAACGCCACAACAGTAAGATATGAGAAGAACGACAAGATAACAATAGAACGAAAGAATGGCTGAAAGACACGAAAGAAAAGAAGCTGCATATAAAGAGGGGGCTGCCAATTAAATCAGCAAGGAAAACCTCAAGAAAAATAGCAAACTCAAGAGAACCAGATTACAACGGAATACACGCATACTAGCTCAAAAAATTCACAACACTACATTGAAAGTTTAATTCATAACCTGAAAAGATGTATTCGCGTACTTATATTATATTAGTGCAGTAACAGTTCGCAAATTCAATTTCAAGTCAATTATATTATTGTTGTGGGGAAATCACCCCCCAATTGGACTGTTCTATCCATTATATAAACCATAGACCTTTTGATCCCAAGTCTGGATTAAACACCAGAGCAACCCTTACCTGCTCGGTGACGTTTACTACTCTTTTCAGTTGTAACCTTTTTACGTTGTTGTTCCAGTAATACATTGTTTTAACTCTATTCCGTTGTTCTGTTTTCTTTGTGGCTTATTGCAAGCCATAACACTGGCGACATTGGATTCGGAGAACGTACTCACGTTTAAAAACAGTGTTCTAAAAAAACTAAACACAGACGACATGGGATTCAAGGAGCATACTAAAATCGAAAGCAGTAATGACATTGAAAAAATACTCGCGTTGAAATAGTATTCTAAAAATACTAACGACGTCGGATTCAAATGTTATCAAGCCTAAGGAAGTGTCTAACATAACACTTGCAACTAAAAGGTTCACGGTAACTAAAAAAACGCAGAGCATTACGAAAAAAGAGTTTAAAAGAAAAAAGTTCGTAACTACTTTCAAAGATAGCACTATACCTTTGCAAAAAGAAAAAGGTTTGTCGCGACTTAGAAGGTAAATTTTTATACTTTCGGAAAACGAATTCGTCATTTGTGGTTTTCGCTGCTAAAATCGTGCATTATTTTTTTTCTCTGGAGAAAATATACACTTGATTTTTTTTTCTTTAAACAATGAACTGTTTATATATTTATGTTTTTCTGTTCGTTTTATTGTCTGAAGGAAAAATAAGAAAGAATAAAACGGTTTTGTAAAATTCAGCGAACGTTTTGAAATTGCTAATGCGATAAAGCAAAATGGACGAATTGAAAGTAGCGTTTGAACATTTGACCAAGTTGCATATCGATGCCGCAAAGCGTCAGACAATCCGAAAAACACTGGATTGAACGTCAAATACGATTCGAGGAACAGCAAAAAGAATTGCAAAAACAGTTAGCGGAATGTCAAATACGAACCGAGGAACAGCAAAAGGATGGTCAGAAACAGTTAGCCGAACGTCAATTAGAAGTTCAAAAACAGTTAGCCGAACCTAAATTCAATTACGAAAAGAGGAATTGCTTACAGTAATTGTTAAGAATAATGCGAACGCGGAAAGCAATTTAGTATTTTCTCAGAATACAATATGGACCGCGATAGACAATTTTAAATACGAGGAAGAGGAAAATCATTCGCAGCGTATTTTTGGTGCTATGAAGATGTTTTTTTTTATATTGACTGCAGCAACTGGCCTGATGAAAAGAAAACCAGACTTCTACTACGAAAATTGGAAACGGCTGAGCATGATAAATTCGGGGATTACATCTTGCCTCGGAAAACAGCAGATTTATCATTCAATGAGACGGTAAATTTGTTAACAGAACTTTTCTCGCTGAAAAAGTCTCTTTTCCATAAGCGTTGGAGATGTGGTAAAAGACGATAATGACGACTTTGACACCTACGCAGCTGTAGTGAAAAAAAAAACTGTGATGACTTTAAGTTGTCTGAACGAACACCAGGCAATTTTAAATGTCTTGTGTTTGCGCAAGGGTTAACCTCGGGAAAAGATGCGGAAATCAGGCGCAGAGTCCTTACAAAATTAGAAAATGGACCAAACTTAACACTTAAAAAATTGACTGAGGATTGTCAAAAAATAGAAATTATAAAAAACGACGCAAGAAATATCGAAGCAGACATCGCTAATATAAAAAAGTAACTAAGAAAAAAACCGTCGAAATGGCACACAGACACTAACCTCCGAAACTCAGAAAAACTAAAAGCACCGAGCGCTTGTTTCAGATGTGGTGGAATACATATGACCTTCATCTTGGGTAAGGGATTGGCCATTTTTAACAAAAGATGCCATTTATGCAATAAGATCGGTCCTAAAAGTTCGCACTGTAGGAAATCTCAGAATAGAAACCGTGTACGTCAACAGTGGATCTGATCTTTAAATATTAAATCTCAAAACGTGGAAAATATTACGAAAGCCGACTATGTTAAAAATAAACAGAACGGCGACGGCCGTTAATAGTACAAAACTTCATTTTGAAGGTGAATTAATTACAAACGTTACTTTACGGGGGAAAACAAAAAAAAAACATAGATTGTATGTGCTAAAAGATAGTGAGATCCTGTTCGGTTCTGAAGGCATAGAGGAGTTTCGTTTCTGGGATCTTCCTATATCCACATTCTGCAAGAGCATAGATACCCGCCAGCAGAAACGGAGAAACTTATAACTTGTTTTAAAAAAGAATTCACAAACGTATTTACTCCTGACCTGGAGAGATGTACAAAAAATGACCGCAGATTTTAAGTTGAAACCTGGCACATAACCGGTGTTTAAAAAGAAACGTAATGCCCCGTTCGCTTCCCTGAAAAAATAAATCAGGACATAGACGGATTAGAAAGCATCGGTATACTGGCTTAAATTGAATATAGTGAGTGGGCTGTTCCGGCAGTTTACGTAAAGAAAAGGTTCGGGGAAATTCGCGTTTGCGCCGACTTCGCGACCGGACTCAATGGGTTCTTAGAAGATTTTCACTATCCATTACTTAGTCCAGAAGAAGTGTTCATGAAATTAAATGGCGGCAAGTTTTTTTCTAAGATAGACCTAAGCGACGCTTACCTACAGATTCCGGTAAACGACAAAAGCGCTAACCTCCTCTGTATTAACACTCATCGGGGTTTGTACAGATACGAAAGACTGGCGTTTGGTGTCAAAATGGCACCCGCAATATTCCAGCAAGTAATGGATACTATGCTATCCGGCTTGCACACCGCAATCGCATATCTTGATGACATTATCATAGCGAGCAAAAGCGGGGAGGAACATGAAAAACATATCAGACATGTATTCAGTCGAATACAAAATTTTGGATTTAAGATCAAAGCAGATAAATGCGAGTTCTTTTTATAAACAATTAAATACCTGGGTCAAATAATCGATAAAGATGGCATACGCCCAGACCCAGATAGGGCGACCTCTATTAAAGAAATGCCATCACCAGTAAACATAACTCGATAGCAGAGTTTTTTTTATGTTTGGCAAATTATTACAAGGGGTTTATCCTAAATATGCAAGTGGACAGAAGATTGCCAGACATCATACCAAGAAATAAAAATAATCCTGACTTCAAAAGTATTCCTAGCGCATTTCAACCCGTAGTTGGACATAATAGTAGCTAGCGACGCTAGTCGATATGGCATCGGGGCGTTCATGCTACATCGAATGCCGGATGGCTCGAAACAGCCTATTGCTTTTACATCACGGACTCTCTTGCCAGCGGAAACGAATTATTCTTAGATCGAGAAAGAGGTTCTAGGAATTATATTTGCAGTTTCATTTGCGGTTCTTGTACGGAAGACATTTTTTCTACAAACCGACCATAAGCCGTTGATATCCATTTTTGTATCCAAAAAAGGCTTCCAACATTCACTGCTGAAGTATAATTTTACAGTTCAATTTCTCCCCTGAAAACAACTAGCCCATGCAGACGGTCTATCGAGACTGATTCCTGTCAAAATAGAACCTCTTGAAGATTCAGTAATCGCGGCACTACGTTATAATAATGATGTAAAAACCATGATAAACAATATTATCCGCGAACTGCTGGTCACACTTCAGGAAATTAAGTCAGAATCACTAAATGCCAATTTCATTCAAACCACGAAGCAGATATTAGCAATGGGTGACACCAGTTCAGACATTATTTCTGGTTGCGTCGAAATACTGTTATACGGTGAAAGGGTTGTCATCCCCAAACCCTTCAAAAAAGAATTCTCAGGGATTTTCGCATGGCGCATCCAGGAATAAACAGAATGAAAAGCCTAATGAGAAGTTTTGTTTATTGGCCAGCTATGGACCAAGATATTACCGACATGGTGAGCAGATGAAAGGGTTGTGCTTTGGCTGCAAAAGCACCACCGATAACATATAAACCTTGGCCTAAGGCTGAACAACCATGGTCGAGGATTCACATCGATTATGCGAGACCTGTGGGGGATTTTTACTACCTGATAGTAGTTGACTCTTACTCTAAATGGCCAGAGGTACTAAGATGCAAAAAACCGACCACGGCAACAACGACAAATTTTTATTGGAATTGTTTGCTTGGGTTGGGGTTGTAGACTGTTTGGTTAGCGACAACGGTACACAGTTCACCTCGACAGAGTTCATAGAATTCTGCGAGATGTATCAAGTCAATCATATTGCTAAACCCCAGTACCACGCCAGAAGCAACGGCCAAGCCGAACGCTTCGTTGATTCGCTTAAAACGGCATTAGAAAAGGCTTCCGGTACACCGACAGAAAGTCCCTTCAGCAATTTCTGCAGGTTTACAGAATCACGAGAAATCCGAACAAACCAGATGCGGGATTCCCAGCAGAAATCATGTTTGGACGGAAAATAAAATTCGTATTTGATAAACTTCTACACAAGCACATAGCACACAACAAAACCTTTACAAAGCCAACGAAACGGTTTAACAGCGGAGATAACATGTATTTTAGACATTTTAGAAATAACGTTTCTTTTTGGGAACAGGGCACGATCTTACGAAGAATCGGCCATGTTTCATACATCATTCAGGGCCCAAATTTCAACATAAGAAGCACCTGAACCAAATCAGGAAACGCTTCTACAAGGATCAAGAAGAACCACCGTAGGACGGCAGTGAGGCGATGGAAACTGTGTATGACTGTTTTGACATAGATCCTTCAAAAGGGATGTTAGAACCGAGATGCTCCGGTAGAAAGAGGAAGCGCACAGACCCCTTGGTGGCCTGCCCCAAAAAGAAGAAATACTGATTTTCACAACCACCGAAATCAGCTTGGGAAGGGAGTGTTATAGGGAATCACCCTCCAAATGGACTGTTCTATCCATTATATAAACCATAGACCTTTTGATCCCAAGTCTGGATTAAACACCAGAGCGACCCTCGCCTGCTCGGTGACATTTACTACTCTTTTACGTTGTAACCTTTTTACGTTGTTGTTCCAGTAATACATTGTTTAAACTCTATTCCTTTGTTCTGTTTTCTTTGTGGCTTATTGCAAGCCATAACGATTATCAACAAAATGGTTTTCCAAAGGCAAAACCTTCCGTTGAGTAGCGAAACCTCAGGTTAGTTTTAACAATATTAAGTAAATTACATTTACGATAAGTGCATAGATTGATGCATGTGTCGATTTACTTTGGCAGTGGTGAAAGGTTATCTCTTGCATTCCTCTGCCGTTATATTCATGGGAGGTACTCAACTGAGTTTCAATCCCTAGTATCTCCCCTGAAAACATTTACAGCAAAACTTAAAGCAAAAGGGATGACCAAAAGTAGAACCACACTAGTGCAAAAATGCAATAAAAGGAACGATTCTGAGCAAATATAGGCCGATAATGCGGAAAATACTATCAGCAAAACTGTGGAAATAAATTTACTATTTCATTCATAATCGGGGATTATTTCCCGAAGAATAGAAAAGATGCCTAAAAGGAAAAAGAGGAACACAAGACCTACTATACATAGACCTAATGTCCTAAAGGAAATAAAACGTAGAAAAGAGAATGGATATGAATATATACCCGATGGTGAGACCCCATCTTGCAGGCCTTAGGGAGTGTGGAGCCACCCTTTAATTGACATTGCTCCCAGGTCCACTCTGACCCGGAGTGGTAGTACCTGTTAGGGTCCAAACTATGGGTTAAATAGAATATGACTTAAAAAACAAATATACTATATTAAAAAATCGTTCTTTAAAATCACCAGATTCGGCATTAAATAACCTGAAAAGAGTTGATATGCCGTAAAACAAAACAACCAACCAAACAACCAACCAGAAAAGAGAACATAGCCATGCCATGTATCGACTACAAGAAAGCGTTCAGCAGGATCCCTCAAACATGAAGAATAGATTGCATCCGAATGCACAAAATACCAGCCAAAATCATCATGAAAATGCAATGAGAACATGCGGACCTGAACTGATAGCTGATATATATATATATATATATATATATATATATATATATATATATATATATATATATATATATATATATATATAACTAATACTATTCATCATAGCCATGATGCCTCGAAACAATATATTAAGTAAGTGCCAAGCCAGATACAAGTTCACTAATACAGATGAAAGTATGGACAATCTTATGTACACGTCGACCTGAAACTGTTTACTACAACCAAGAAGGAACACAGCCATAATCTTTAGCTATAATATCCGAATAAAATTTGGTATGGTAAAGCATGCATTACTAATCATGTGAAGCAGAAAAACAAGAGACAACTGAAAGCCTGGAAATACACAACCAAACAGAGATGAGTGCACTAGGTGAACATAGCGACTGCAAATATTTCGAAGTGTTTAAGCATATACCATCAAATCAACCAAAATAAAGGGTATAAACACATAGATATTATCACTAGTAAGATTCTCTGGACCGTTTCTAGATTTGACCAAAGAAGAGGAAATTCATGACTATGCACAATGCACAACATCCAAACTTAGTAAATGGTATGGAAAAGGAATTAAGCAAATTATATAATGCAGAAAAAACGAATGAATAATTACCGTAGCAAGAAACACTGAATAAACGAACAAACCAGAAGAAAGAAAGGCTAGGAATAAGACGAGAAAAGCAAACTTGGAAGATAAACAGCCACACAGACGATTCATAAAGACGACAAAAATGAGCCTAGCGAACACGCATGGACATAGCTACTAAAAGGAAGCCTAAACAGAGAAACTGAATCCCTAATAAGAGCCGTGCAATATAACGCAATTAGAACCAACCACATCGAAGTAAGGCTCGCAAACACACAAGAAAACAGTAAATGTTAACTCAGTGAACAAAGAGACGAAACAATAAACCACATAACAAACGAATGCGGCTTAAAAAGAATATTAAAAATGGGCACTATCAAGTAAGAAAGTCAGTAAATTGGGAAATATGCAGACAACTGCACCTTGAAGACTCAAACGAATGGTACAAAATAAAACTGACAGGGTAATTAATAAGGGAAAGTCACAGAATCCCGTGGAATATACATAAACAAACATATAACTCAACCAAAGAAAAGAAAACTGATGTCATAATAGTAAACAAGAAGGAAATGTCTTGCTAGATCTTTGATTTCGCCGTTCCAGCACACCACAAAGTGAATATAAAGTTGATCGAGAAGCGAGGCAAATACGTGAAACTGGCATATATGGAAGATGAATAAAGTCAAGATAACACCATTAATATTACTCCTACTATTAGGAACAATCCTGAAAAAAAACTTGGAAAAAAGAATGAAAGAGACTGTGAAAAGGGGGATGGCTGAGAATATACAGCAGATAACAATAATGAAGATGACTTAAAAATTAAGGAAACCGTTGAATGCGGAAATTAATGCAACTGAGCCGGGCGGATAGAAACCGTTACAGATGTAAACCAGAAAGTAACCTCATATGAAACTAAAAAGAATGTATAATTGTAAGTTTACTCCCCCACGCCCCTCCAAACACTTGCAGTGGCGGCAGAAACTGGTATCACACTAAATAAGTAAATAGAATCAAGGAGGATAAAAAGATCGAAAAGAGAAAGCACTAACCAGATCTCTAGTGGATGAGTGGGAAGAAGACTGGGACCTTAGAGCCTGATTTCTACCCAAATTCTAGTGAGGAGAAATGGTTGCTACCAACGAGAAATCAATGGTAAACGGCTATGGTGATAATGCAAACTAATTTGCACAGGTTATTCAATGATGTGGTGAGTACTGGAAATCTGGGGAGACTTGTTGTAACTCGGTATCCAGGGAACACCCCAGGTTGCTTTGAAAGATAATTCTTGGTCCGTGTGAAACCTCATACTGAGTAACAACAACAACAACAACAACAACAACAACAATAATATTATTAATAATAATATTAATAATAACTATTATTATTATTATTATTACTATTATTATTATTATTTGAATTATGGCTATCATTATTTTCTTAGAACTTGTCACATGATCAAAGATTTTTTTCGACAACAACTTGTGTTATTATTATTATTATTATTATTATTATTATTATTATTATTGAACTAATACACAAGATCAGACGACCGTGAATAATCACACGATATTTGCAATAATATGGCCAATATAGTAATTGAGATGGTGAATATTAAGACGAACCAAATAGATGTGCGTGCACTTATTTAATATATATATATATATATATATATATATATATATATATATATATATATATATATATATATATATATATAGAAGACGGTATAAGAAAATACATAATAAAATAATAAGTAAAAGAAATCATATGCATTGCGTCTTATTAGTTTCGTAATTTATTCATATTCCCCATTTTTTACAAATTCTTCCCGCGCAATCATTCAGCCGAAAGCAGAGTCGCACGAATTTGTGAAAAGAAAAAAAAAAGAAGAAAATATATGCTACTATATTAGAAATAGTATTTCTTTTGCTCAAACCGCACACAAGCATTTAATTATTCTGAGGTTTGTGTACTCCTACTGCAAAGATATTTCGACTCCAGGAAGTTCTTACTGCTGAGTGTCTGACAACCTACGAACAGAAAGTTTTACATTGATAAAAGGAAACCCCATATTTCCACTAATAGTACAATTCATATCTTATCAGTATAAACGTGTACCGTGGCATGTAACCTTGATAGATACTTTGTAAACCTATGTAAGGCGGTATGTTCTTTTCTAATATAGAGTGACGTGTTATTCTGTGTTGCAAAAAAAAATATCATTATAGTAATTGGAATAAGTAATGAGAAAGTCGGTCATTAGTGCCCTTTCATTATTGTTGTAACCGATGGTGCTAAGGACGAACCCGATTTCAAAGTCAGTTCAACAAAGCGAAAGATATTTTCTCTATGTCAAATTGTGTTTATTCATAGAGATAAATACACGTTTGAAGCCAACGTTTGGCCAACGTATCTTCTTATGCATGTTTGTTGCAGACAATTACAAAAAAAAGGGATTTTTTTGGCGAACTATTATCCTTATCTTCATAATTGTTATTTCACCACGTTTCGGCGAATTCATCATCTCGCCTTCTTCAGGTGGTTAACTGCGACGGGATAAGAATGCTGAGTTTTGTAACTGTATCTCCAATAATTACTGCCTTCCATAGTTGTTGCTCACACCACATGTTTGGCCAAGTAATTCTCTGGCTTACGTTTGGGTAGGATTGAAATTGATATTTGCTCACTTGGAACTGTAGAGACTCAACATCTCTATCCACTGCATCAAGGGGCGCGTAAAACAAAATAATATATAAAAGAAAGACCAAACGGAAACGATAATATTTTTTTTAATTTATTTGCCATGGATTCCGGAGGTTTCTCACGAAAATGTGACTTTTTAAAATTATGCTTGGTTTTCAATGTGTACAACCATTTCTAAAAAGAATGTATAGAGTTTGTGTGCAAGTTAAGAGGACAGGTCTTACATACCGTAAAATGCATACGTTACGTGCACCTATGTTCATGCGAGGCGACGCCATAGAAAGAATTGGAAATCTTCTTGTGTATCTTGTATTATCTCCAATGATTTCTGTGCCACCTGCTAAAGGGAGATAATTTGGTCTGAAATGCACTGTGTTAACTTCATTCAAAGTTTCCTATTCATATGGATGTCTTCTATATATATATATATATATATATATATATATATATATATATATATATATATATACACATATATACGTGTGTGTGTGTGTGTGTTTTACCATTAGCGTATTAAACGATGATCTTTGTGTAAAAAAGTTGAGCTTAGGTATTTGGACAATGTCAAAACATTGTTAATTCACTTCCCGAATGGCAGCAGCCGAATAGCGCAACGGTTAGAAGATCCGACCTTCGTTTGGGCGGTCGGATTTAAATCCTGGCTTGAGGTCGTTGCTTGTCAAGCCGCACTGATGAGCTGTGAAACAGCGAAACAGTACTGTATGTGGATTACTATATATATATATTCATATATATATTTCTATACAGATATATTTTCTTATTATATATCAATCCTTATATAAGAAGCTCAATGTGAATACAGAGCAATATATAGAATGAATGACAAGACTTTATATTCGAAAATAAATGATGTTTACAATTTTATATTTTATTCCTTTACATCATTTGATCCTTACAGTTTTTGAGTGTCTGTTTCGTAGCGCAAAATCAATCACTTAATAATTATATCAATTAGTGCATCTATTATGCCCTTAACTCATCAGAAGATATAGCAACAATCAATCCAGCAAAAGGAATTAAAATGTGATACGACATGGTGAGAATTCGAAAATTTGGAAGAGAAACTGCAATTACCTTCATATTTTTCCATTATACCATCTTGGATTTTAATCAAACAAAGCCTTGCAACCCACTCTTCGTACTAACCATTTAATTAATTTATGACTCTTCTGACAACACATTCTATTTAATAATTACTAAATTTATTAATGCTCAGTTATGTAGACCTACTTACGGGAATAAAATCACCAAAATATACGGTATAGATTACAAATCAGTTTACAGGCCCTTATATAGGAAACTAAAACTAATTTACAAAAGAGGAAAGTATAGTGGGTTTTTCTTTTTCTTTTTTGTAAATTAGTTTTAGTTTCGTATATAAAGAGCATGTATTCTGATTTGTAATTAATCATGTATATTTTGGTGATATTATTCTCGTAAGTAGGTATACGTTACTGTAAATTAATAGATTTATTAATTATTAAATAGAATATTTTGTAATGTTTAATAATATTAGTAATTATTAAATAGAATGTTTTGTCAGAAGAGTCATAAATTAATTAACTGTTTAGTACGAAGAGAGGGATTCAAGGACTTTGTTTGATTAAAATCCAAGGATAGCGTAATGGTAAAATCTAAAGGTAACTGCAGCTTCTCTTCCAAATTTTCGGATTCTCGCCATGTCTTATCACATTTTAATTCCTTTTGGTGAATTGATTGTTGCTATTTCTTCTGATGAGTTTATACCATATAGATTCACTGATTGAAATAATTATTAAGTGATTGGTTTTGCGCTACAAAACAAACACTGCCAAGAACTGTAAGGATCAATTAATGTAAGGGAATAAAATATAAAATTGTCAACATCATGTATTTTGGGATAGAAATTTTTGTCATTTATTTTATATATATATATATATATATATATATATATATATATATATATATATATATATATATAGTAACTTATAAAATATATATGGCGATTAAGCTACACTGGATATTCTGCGTTTCATCCAATCTAGGACTCTTCAGGCTTATGCATAAGCCTGAAGAGTCCTAGAGTGGATGAAACGCGGAATAAGTAAGTTATAACATACAAGTAAGTTATAAAATATATATGGCGATTAGGCTACACTGAATATTCCGCGTGTCATCCAATCTAGGACTCTTCAAGCTTATGCATAAGCCCGAAGAGTCCTAGAGTGGATCAAACGCGGTATAAGTAAGTTATAAAATATAAGTAAGTTATAAAATATATATGGCGATTAAGCTACACTGAATATTCCGCGTGTCATCCAATCTAGGATTCTTCAGGTTTATGCATAAGCCTGAAGAGTCCTAGAGTGGATGAGGTCCTGTATATGACCTAAAACTATATCCGATGGTGAGGCCCCACCTTGCGGGCTTTGGGGAGTGTGGAGCCACCCTTTAATTGCATAGCTCCCAGGTCCACTCTGAAATGGAGTGGTAGTACCTGTTAGGGTCCCAACTATGGGTTAAATAGAATCTGACGTAAAAAAATATATACTCCATTAAAAATCGTTCCTCAAAATAATTAGATTCGGCATTAAATAACCTGAAAAAGGTTGATATGCCGTAAAACAAAAACAGCCAAACAGCCAGCCTAGAGTGGATGAAACGCAGAATATTCAGTGTAGCTTAATTGCTATATATATTTTATAACTTACTAACTAGCTCTACCTACGTAATGAGCACTTTTGAAGTAAATACTAAAAGTTTGCGCATAAATTTATACGTTCGTATATTAATTTTATGTGAGTAAATGAAGTAGTTATATTTACATATATATATATACATATATATATGTATATATATATATATAAATTGCAATCCTTACATAGATAATTGCGTAAGCATGAAACACTAGTGCCGTAGTTGATATTATTATACACACACACAAACACACACACACACACACACACACACACACACATATATATATATATATATATATATATATATATATGCCCCTAACACGCATATATATACGCTGAATTGATGTGTATTATGATCAGATCCTTATTCATATTTAAATTGAAGATCCAAGGGATTATCGAGGATTGTAATTTGTAACATAGTATGGACCCAACGTCGGTGTCAGTTAATTTAGCTAGTAGGAATTTTGACAACGACCAATAATAGTGGATGTCAGGATTCCTATAATCTGCAAACATAATTGTACTCAGACGCAACTGAAACGAAGTTGGCTTTAAGTTAAAGTGGTGGACATAGGTCACACCCGGTAGACAAACAGTCGAAATGGCAGATGAGTCACATTTTTTGACCGAAAGATAAATCTGATTTTCAGTTAATTCTCTTCTTGAAAGCTCTGATTGCCTAACGGTGTAGAAAGCTGATAATTCAATCGAATGTTATCGATGTCTATTCGTCTGCGTACCTTCACTTCTTAGCAAGTTATGTTTATTACGTATATAATTATAAAGATAAATTAGTCTCTTCCTCCTAACGTCCATTCGCTTTAATAAAATTTTGCAGAAAATTAGCGAACATCTTCTTGTCTTTTTCACGCATGAAAAATGTATTCGTCATAAAACAGGCGAGGAATTGATAGCTACTAGACGAAGTAGGAACTGGAATGTCTGTCAGTATTCAAGAGAAAGGAGGCAAAAGTAATAAGGGCAATTATTATTTTATATCTATAACATAAGTTTAAGTTTGTCGCTGAGTATTGAAAAAAGTAAAAAGAATGAATTAATTAACCGCGAAAGTTGCGTAAAAGGAGAGAGCGCAGGGGTAGCAGTATCAGAATTTTTGTAGGAATTTTTGACACCCCTAACACGAAACTGCGAATACAATATAAAAATCTCGTAATTTCTCTGTTAAAAGTGGGTTATTTATTTTCTTTATGGATTATACTTCCAAAATAAACTATTACAGTTGTTTTAAAAGTAATAAAAATATTTTTATTTTTTTTTAAAACAGTAATGAATTTTCCGAACTCAATATTTTTCAATTTTTAAACTCAATATTTTTAAATTTTAAAAATCTATCAAAATTGTTCTATTGATTCTATTTTTACGATATTTTCAGGGTCAATGTGAAATTTTATGTTCTTTCCAATAAACCGAATATAATATTTTAGACAAACGTTTTTTTTTAATTCACGCCCCCCCATTTTCACGCCCCCCCATTTTCACGCCCCCCCCATTTTGAAATGTCTATTAAAAAGTAAATAATTAATTTATGTTTAATAGGTTTATATATCACAAATTGAAGAGAAAAGGTCAATAAATAATATATTCAAATTTAAAACAAAAAAAAAGTCAGTTTTTTAGAAATTTACCTGTAAAGTCCGAAGTTTAAAACCTTATTTTATAAGAACACATTTTTTCTTTTTGTCTTTTTTTTTTTTTTTTAATGAAACCTTGGTCCTTGCTCCTTTAATTGAAAAAAAAATTAGGGCTTGAATTACATTTTTCGAGGAGTTATAAGCTTAGAAAGATAGGGGGTCGAATAATTTACGCCTCTCATTTTGAAATGTCTATTAAAAAGTAAATAATTAATTTATGTTTAATAGGTTTATATATCACAAATTGAAGAGAAAAGGTCAATAAATAATATATTCAAATTTAAAACAAAAAAAAAATCAGTTTTTTAGAAATTTACCTGTAAAGTCCGAAGTTTAAAACCTTTTAAAAAAAAAAAAACACATTGTTTTGTTTTGTTTTTTTTTTAAATAAAACCTTGGTCCTTACTCCTTTAATTGAAAAAAAAAATTAGGGCTTGAATTACATTTTTCGACGAGTTATAAGCTTGGAAAGATGGGGTGGAATTATTCACTATTTTCACGAAATTTCTGACACTGCTAGGGGCACATAAATAACTCGTTTACTAGTTGTTGAAAATCTTACACACTTTATCAATATAACATTAATCTATGTTATCAAAATAGACAAATAACATATGTTGCGTTATTGAATGCATGTATAATCTTCTAGTTTGCGATTCTTTTGTTGTTGTTTTGCATATTAACACGGATGAATCTTATACAGATTGGCCACTGACAAGAAAAAAAGAAGGAAGACAACAACTGCGTTTAGCGGTAAGGATATGAGTGTAAGTGTCAGGAGACGGCAGAATTTGTCACTCACACAAAATAACCGTCGGCTCTGTTCTCTTTACCGCTCTTATTTTGTTTTGCTTTGATTCTGTTCTTCTGTGCTTTTCAAAGGGCACTTTTTCGTTGTGTTTTTCGTGGTTACTGGTTCCTTCATTCTTGCTTGATTACACTAGTCACGGGCATAAAAATGTTGTCTTAATTACATACAGAGCCGCCCACATGCAAACGCGTCTGAAATGAGGGTTTTTTCTGATGAACACACTTATGAGGGGAAATCGATACATGTCAATGACTGAATCTTTGGAAAATTACTGTTGTAGAATACAATAAAGAATGGCGGATCATAATTAATGCTAAGATCACGGATAACTTGCTTTCAAATATCCTCTCTGCTCGTTTGTTTTTTAATCTAAAATGTAAAAATCAAAATTTAATGCGTACAACCATCTTCCTGCCAAACCCACCAACCGAGATACCTCCGTAAATCTGACCCCCATAGCAACACGCCTTTAATTTCCAGTAGCGATATGCTTTATTTGGGGTGGATAAAATGTAATTTTTATCAATAATCGACAACGCATAATTGCATGAGTTCTAGCATAACATAAAATTTTATAATATCTAACTTCATATTTTCCTTCCGCATTTATCTCGCTAAAACCGAGTCCCAATTGGATTTTCTGTCCGTTGCCCGTGACAGTTCTACTCGAAAACCATGCATTAAATGATTTGTAGCAAGAACTAGGAAGATAATTTTACTCACAATATCTAATACTCTCAAATGATTATCCATTAAATTCTCATCAAGCGGAAATAACTTAACTGCAGTGAACTTGCGATCATCCAACATATATCAGAAACCGCAGTTGTAACACCATCAGCCCCGCATATACAATCTTTGTATATATCTAGGATTCATTCCTAAGCAGAGTTACAAAGAATTTATGAGTTTGGGAAACATTCGGAACGTGGAATATATTTAGTTTAATTGAATTTGTTTATTATGAATTCAAAACGGACACGACCTTCGTGCATTTTGAATTCATTTTGGCGGAATAATGTAAACACAATCTTCTATTAAAAACTAAAAATAAATCAACTTGATCTATAATAATCAGACGCTAATCAGACAAGATATAATAAATTTCTCTTATTATATATTTTATATTTTAGACAAAATCATTAAATGAATTTGGATATAAATTAAAATACGAATTCAAGACATGTTTAGAACCATTGTATCTTATTTTTAATCTTAGTAATGGGACATAAAATAGTTGCTAAACTGTTTCCTTTGTTCAATGAAATTTACCTATATTTATCAGATATATTTTTTTCCGATTTTTAAACTTTAATATTACAACAAGGTTATTTATACCATTTTCCCCCGCTTTTCGCCGTGTTTTTTTTTTTTTGGGGGGGGGGGGTAATCCGATTTTTTAAAAAGAAGTTTTATGTCCGTTCGCCGTTTTTTTTTTTTTTTTCGGACAGCGTCGTTGTCTTAAGATTGCGGATTCAATCCCAGTTATCAGATATAATTTTTTTGGATTTTTAAACTTTTAATTCGCTTTTCGTTTTTTAAACTTTTAATTCGCTTTTCGTTTTTTTTTTCCTTTTTTTGGTTTCTTCTTATCCTATTTTTAAAAAGAAGTTTAACGTCCGTTCGCTGTTTTTTTCTCGATTTTTAAAAAAAAGCTTTAACAGGGTTATTACTTTGTTTATTCTTTAACCCCCCCCCGTACACACACACCTCCAAACACTCAAGCAACGCCGGGTACCCCGCTAGTATATATATATATATATATATATATATATATATATATATATATATATATTAAGTAATGTGATTTATAATTTAAAAATTTTTAAAATTTTTAAAATTTAAAAATCAAAATTTAATTAAATTAAAAATCAGTTTCATAAGAAGGAACAACAACAAAGTCAATTATCTGTACGATCGTTTCGGAAATCCGTGCTTTTTATTTGTGGTATACATGAAGTCACGTAGAACAATTATACATAGTTTTTTTGGTAAGCACGGTCTCCTCATCAGCAAATTTAGGAGGATTTCTATTGAATTGAAAAGACACCAAAAATAAACCTAGCATTAAAAGTAAGGCAGATGAATCTGAAAAATTGAAGTAAAAGGTTTGGATTTAAAATTTATAAGAAAATTAATAAGAAAATTGGTATAGGTTAGAGATAGAAATGAGTAGAAAAAAAATATATATATATTTTTTTTTTTTGAATTTACATAATAAATTTGATTTAAAAATATATAGATATATAGTTACCTTTTAGTTTTTCTTTTTTGAAATCAGGAACTGTATTTAAAGTAGTCATTTAGATGTTTGCTATAGCTTTTTATTTTATTGAATGATGAATTTTAAAAGGGCGACGCTCGTGCAGTAAATTGTTTCCGTTAGCGTATTTTGATTTAAAGACGCTACAGTTAATATCTATAGAGAGAGAGTATTTATTTTGCAAGTTTTTAAGGGGAGATAATTGTCATGGCTTTATTTATTATTTGATTTACGAGTCTAAGGGCGGTAATTGGTTTAACTTAATTTATTAAAAAAATCTATTTTTACTAATGAGTAATTTTTAATGATTTAAGGTGGTTTATATTTATTAAATTTAAACCAACGTTTATGATTACATGATAGAAGCTCGTGTCTTGAATTTACTAGTTTGGTTGTGCTTTTTATATCTTCATATTTTAAAATTTTTAGGGTTTCTTTTGTACATAATGTACAAAATTTATCTCCTGGTTTATATAATTTGCAAGTCTCAATTATTTGCCATTTTAAGTTGAAAGAAATATTGCTATTTTTTAGTTGCCAAATATAGTTGGATAGAGTAGTTTGGTTTGATAGAGAGTTATTTTTAAAAGAATGTTTTGTGTTGAAATTCTATGTTTTATTGGGCCAGATGTGGAACCAATATATATTACCTCTTGATTATTATGATTATTTTCCGTTAGGTCTATTGTTGGATTATAATGTGGTGGGTTGGTTAATAATTGATCGGTAGATTGATTTAAGTTGGTGTTATTATTTAATCTGGTAGTTGAGTTATGGCTGTTGATAGGTTCTTGTATATTTGGAGTTTTTGATACTGTGCAGCTATAGATAACATTTTTAATTTTACATGAGCCTTGTAGGGGACATTTATTTTTTCTTCTACAGTTACAGTCCGATGTATTTTGTATAGTTGCATTTTGTAGTTTATTAATTTTATTATTATTAGAGCTAATTATTTTCTGATGAAGGTTAGGCATAGTAGAGTAAGAGACTTTAATTGTGTTCTTATTGAAAATCTTATTATATCTATGGGGGGCTTTAAAGTTCTTATCTAATATTTTAAAAAATTCTCTAGCTATGTTTGTTTCTAGGTTTTTGGAATACGGGGGGTTGAACCATAGGATCTCCTTGTGTCTATTCTTACGTTTGCGGGTTTTAGTTTGTTGTTTATTTATATTATTATCTAATATTTGTAGTTTGGTTTTATCTTTTTTTGTCTCCTGGTTATTTTTCTTAACTCGTATAACATATAATATGGCAATGTCTTCCTGCAGCATTTATAATGTAATGTATAATAATATAAGCATATACAATGTAGTTAAATTTCGGGGAAAGGTTCCCAACAGAGGATTACTTTTAAAATAATAATACCTTTATTTAAACCTATTCCATACTTTTCCGCAGAATTACTCAGAGCTCTCATTTTCTTTCACAACAAAAAAGTTATAATTGCGAATTTGGGACAAACCATAAACAAACAAAAGCAAAACAAACGCACCAATAATTTCATATATATTGGCAAACTAGAAGAGTACCCGATTCAAAGTTAGCAGCAAACACTCTTTGATCAGATTTTATCCCTGATATTATATTTCCTCAGTAAAATAACTTCCGGCGAGTGTTTCAATGTCCGAAGTTTATTTAGTTATTAAATTGGTAGGTTAAAATTCATAATAGATATGTCAGAACCCGCTCTATTATTTAGAAAGCTATCTTTAACTTAGAGGCTCGATAATGATCTAAAAGTAAAAATAAAGCGACATCCGGGAAGAAACCCACCCAATAAATGTTACTAAAACATTTATTTGCTGAATCTCCTATAGTAATTGGTCTTATTTTTATTTTAAAGTCATTATTGAGGTCTCCAAATATATATATCCCTATAATGTCAGCCATTTTTTTGTTTTCACGTAACGCTCGGCACTTTTCCAAGTTTCTGAACTATAATATTTTTTAAGTAAATATCTTTTTAGTGCAAGCAGATTAAAAGTAGTGGCTACCAGCGATTGAATCATTATATTACGTTTCCATTTTCAATCTTAATAAAACGAATTGAATTTAGGTAAATATGGAAGTGTTTAAATTTTAT
This sequence comes from Euprymna scolopes, assembly GCF_053919585.1. Classification (NCBI taxonomy): domain Eukaryota; kingdom Metazoa; phylum Mollusca; class Cephalopoda; order Sepiida; family Sepiolidae; genus Euprymna; species Euprymna scolopes. The sequence continues at coordinate 101,144,839 of NC_136498.1, forward strand.
TTACGCTTTTTAAAATATTATTATGTATAAATATTTATTATGCAATGATTATTAAATAAAACGTTATCATTTTTTTCGATGCTTCTATAAATATATACTTAAGCGACCTTTCCAAACTCAAGCTAAGGGACTTACCCTTATTTTAAACTAGAGAAATGGGATATTAGCTCAGATTTCTGGAACGGTCCTCATCTTTTGTTATCAAAGTGACATTTTTACCTGTGCCATTTTTCCGATAACATCTTTGCCGGTGTAATTTTTACCAGGCAGTGTCAAATTCTATTGTACGTATTTGTCAGGATAACCGCCAATTTTTTAAAAAATTCTATTATTTCTTTGATAAATAATTTATTTTTATATAATTCCTCTACCAATTGGATATATTTGCGATTATTTTGTATTGAAAGCGTTCGCACACATCTTCATTTACTGACATAGTTTAAGTCAAGCTAATTGTTTTCATGATAAAAATAAAACACTGATATTTGACATGCTATCGTACATTAAGTTCTAACTAATAGGTTGACAGGAAGGTTCTTGCAAAATTTTAATTTTTTATTTCAAATGATATATTTTCAAATAAGTTTTTGTTAACGTACCTTTACTTTATATAGCATTGTAACGCACGTGTGTCGCACTATCCAATCGTTTAAATTACATCTTTTTAAAACAAGTATGTCCTATTTTCAGAACGTTGAATACAAGATGGAAAAAAAAGCAAATTCGCACAATTTTCTCATTTCAATTCAAGCTGGGCCGAAAAGCTTCTGAAACAGCTCGCGATATCAACGAAGTGTTTGACCTAGAAACCACTACTGAACGCACACTACAACAGTGGGTTTAGAACTTTCGTGGCGGGAAGATATTCTTGGAGAAGATGAGTGTAGTGATCGGCCATCGGATGTTAATAACGATTAATTAAGAGTCATAGTCGAAGCCAATCAGGGCACAGCTATTCGAGAACTTGTTCCTGAATTCGACGTAACGTATATGACGATATCTAACCACTTGAGAAAGATTAGAAAGAAAAAAAAACTTGATAAATGGGTGCCTGACGAAGTGATCGACAGCCAAAAGAAACGCCGTTATGAAGTTTCATCCCCCCTTCTTTTATTCAATAAGAACACCTGTTTCTCCGCCGGGTTGTAACTCGCGATGAAAGGTGTGCTCTTTACGACAATTGGCGACGCCCAGTTAGACGCCGATGAAACACCTCAACACTTCCCGAAGCCAGAGTTTCACCCAAAAAAGACCCATACTGACTGTTTGGCGGTCTGCGATCGGCCCTCTCAATTACAGCTTTCTTTATGCAGGCGAAACCAGTACGGCGAAGAAGTATTGCCAAACTAATCAATGACGTTCATGAGAAACTTTCGACAACTAAACCTAGCATTAGTCATCAGAAAAGGCCAAATTCTCCTCCACGATAATGCTCGAGCGTAGGTTGCTAAACAGACCTTGTTTAAGTTGAACGAATTGGGCCACGAAATTCTGCCTCATCCACTATACTCCTCAAACTGCCGACTACAACTTTTTCAAGCATCTCTGCGAGAGAAATGCTTCAAAAACCTAAGTGATATCACTAACACCTTCAGTGACTTCATCTACACCAGAATGCAATAATTTTACGTTTTTGGTATATATGCACCTGTTTGCGTTGGTAAACGTGTAGTCATTCTGATTGTTCTTATTTTGATCAATATTTTTTGTTTGATCCGAGATATGTGCACCTGAATTTAAAAGTTAAAAAGCGCAAGACCTTCTAGTGAACCTGTACATATTACTATTTTATGATATTTCATCACTTTTTAAAACTCCATTATTAGCAGTACAAAAATAGCACATTTTCTCTCTTCAAAACATATTTGGAAACTTTGTTTTCCTCTGATTTGCAAAGTTCAACCTTGGTATTCGTTAATAAAATACTTTCTCTTTGTTCTCCATTTTTCTTGGTGTAAAAACACTTTCACTTTTCATGCCACAACTAAAATGTGAGGCATACCCAACCTGTTGGTGAAGTCGCTGGTAAAATTCTTACATCATTCTTCAGCTCCAGAATGTCGATAGTTCTTGATAGAATCCTATACCGGTATGTGTCAATAGTGTACTGTTGTTAAGTCTATGGCGATACCGCTTGACAGAGTGCAAAATCAATATCGAAACAGTCTCAGAGGAAACGTTCGTATTCCTCGTCTGTTTATTTTATGGAGATTACCAACTGATATCCAACATATGACTTTTCCATACCAAACATACACATTAATATCTCATCTCCTTACTACAATAGTGTTTCCTATTTTTCTCTTTGCGTCTTGTGTCAGCCGGAATTTCCATGTTATGTTACAAAGTCAGGAAGGTCTTGCAAATTGTAAGACCTTCCTGACTTTGCAACATTAACACGGGTTGATTTCTAGCGAATTATAACATAGTCAGATTCAAATACAACGTTAATAAATAATTTTCAGAGGTACAGTTAAGCAAGAAAACTAAGATTATATCTAAATTTCGATGACAATCTCTTTATTTTATGAGCTTTTATAATCGACTGGTCCTTGACTTTTATAAGTAGTGACCCTGAGTAAAAAAAGTCATAATCAATTCGACAATGCTTTTGTAAAAATGATACTTATAAGGTTTGTCCTACGAGTGAATTTCTCCGTAATGAGTGTCTGCCTCGTCCTTGTTCAACGCAAAACAGAATTCATAAAACGTGTCTGCGTGCTTCAAGAATCATTTGCTTTTTGATAATCGAATATGACTTGGAGTTTTTTAAACGATTCAGCAGCTCTGTTGAAACATTTTCATAACTTTCTAAAGAACGATTTTGCTAGTCAGTTAAGTGTATGATCAGTTTAGAATAAGCATTTCGTAAGTAAAAATGCAACATCTATTAGGGAGGTGGGTAAGTTATAAACCTGAGTGTACCAAGTTCGAGTGATGTTTAGTCTATGAGAAGACCTTCACGTCATGATATTTGCAACGTTTAGGTGGCCCGTCCTGTAAGTAGTCGATGTCTTTCTATAAAAAATCCCAACTAGAAAGATATCAAGGAAGCAACGGTCAATAAAATAATACTCTGATTCATACGGAATTAATGCTGATGCTCAGCAACAAAACCTTTTTCTATAAAACGTTTTAGTGAAATTCTGAAATATTATTTTTATGTTTCACGTATTTAAACTTTTATAGTAACTTTAACCCCATCTCAAAATATTAACGTTGCATTGAAACAATATGAGAATTTGTGATGAATAAAGCATCAACCGACAAACACGGAAGAAGACTTCATAACGTGCAAAATATACAAGTTTAAGATTTACTATAAAATATTCAGCGTCTGCGTTCCTTAGTTAGTTGGTCTTTGATATGACCTAAAACTATATCCGATGGTGAGGCCCCAGTTTGCGGGATATGGGGAATGTTACCTTCTTCCTTGACTGTACTGATATGCAGAAGTTTTAATGTAACGTAAACCAACATCTATTTAATCTTTCCTAGGAATAAATAGTGACCCCTTACGTCCAAGTGGAGATATGCCTCGTTAGGGGGGAGTGTAATTAAAAATAAATATGGGTATAACCCACTTCAAAGAAAGAATCCTCAATTGAAACGTAGTTATATCGTTTTTTGTGCTTTTTCAAATTTAGATGACACATTTATGAAAGTAACGTATTTAATCAAGTATTCTCTTTTATTCGAGAAAATCGAAGCGAGCCGTAGTGTTTTGTCGAGCATGATTAAATCCAATGAAAGAAAAAAGGTAGATAACTTCAATCGAACTGTCGAGATCAAAAGCGGCCTTATGTGCAATCCAGTTTTGTAGTAAATTTGCCTTACGTGAAATCCAGATTTTTAGTAAATTTGCATTATATGCAATACAGTTTTGTAGTAAATTCGCAAAAGTTAGTAAATGTTGATTTTCTTGATAAAAAAAGTTAAACAACTTGATTGATTGATGCGATTTTTGAATGTGGCATCTTCGTTCTGTAACGATTACGTACATCATACAGACTTTCTGCATACTCTTTACTTTTCCTTGCCGCCATGAGTGCCAATTTGAATAAGCACCTTAATTTATAGCACAGCATCGTGAATGAGGACATTCTTTTCTACAAGCTTATGATATGTGTATCGTGAGACCGTTTGAATCTGGAAGCAACATATGTGAAGGCATTTTTTTCTTTTGTTGATTACATTTTGTAATCAATATTTAAAACTTTTAGATTCATACAATTTCCCGCCTTTAGTTATTTACAAAATGTCTGCAATGCTCTCATTGCATGCAATCAATTAAGTAAAAAGTGCCAAATTCTATAAGATGACATTTTTCATTGCGCAGGTAAGAAAACAATCATGTGATTGAGTGATGCACTAAACTGCATGACATATGTCACCTACCTTTTACCTCCGTTTCATATATCTCCATCCGAAGTACCGCGGGCAGCAATAAATCGGTTTCCAATCAAGCCGATGCCGTATAAATATTTACCCTCGCTTTTGCTTAAAAGAAAAGCTGTGACGGGGTGTTATGGGGAATTTCTAACAACTTTGAAAGGAAAAGTGAGATATGAATCTGTAACAAAAAACACCAGCATCTATATTAGCATCGTTGCTACATTCTTTCTCAAGCTTGGCGCATTTGTCACTATCTATATAATCATATATTATTATCCGTTTCTGAAAATTGTCAGATGCGTTATCGTCCTAGTCATCATCTGTAAATATTAAGAAATCAATCTAATCACCATCACTATCTAACTAATCAAAGAAATCATAAGGAATTTGAACAACTGTTTTGTTACATTGAATACATTATTTTTCTTGGAATATAGAAACAATAGTATCTGGCTATTTAATGTACATGTAGGAGGTGGCCGTTAATCAACGGTCGACCTTATAATTAAAATAATATATGACACGTTTTATTTAATCCTGTTCGTTCCATTTAAATCACTCATCGCCGGGAAAATAGTTGGATAATTCTACCACCCCAGAAGGTATCTTACTGCCGATGCATTCCTCAATCTGTATAATAGGTCTTAAAGTTCAGTAATGTTGCTACATCTGATAGAGTTAAAAATTGGCTTCGAAACCTAGTGGGTGATGCCCTCTTTCCCACTACACAGATGTTGCTAGCCTGCGCTCTTTCGTTATTTTAATAACAAGTGCTCTTTTAAACGCATTCAATGAACAAAGCGTCTTTCTCAGAACTGTCCGTCTATAGAACACTGTTCAATTGGCCTGCTTCCCAGCCGACTACAATATAGTAAATTCAAGCCCAAAGTAAATAATTTCTTGTTTAGCCGTCTCTTAAATAATAAAATTCTACCCATTTTACATGACTTACAAATACTGCACAATCATCACATATTAATTAACCCAGTGGTCTTTGAATTGTGATAGATTGTTATATGCTCATAAAAAAAATTAACGTGGCCCCTGTTGTAACTACTAGATATCTTTCTAGAAAGAATTCTGATTAGAAAAACATCAGAAACATCAGTGATAACGCGATACTCCTCTGATCGATAATGATGATGACCACAAGAGAATCATCATAGATTTAGAAGTAAGGAAATTCTCATGTTTTTATTGAAAAGGCAAATATGTGTTATTGGAAAAATTCACACTCTGACAATGAAAATAATCGTTAGGGACTCTGTTTGTTAGCTAGTGGAAATTCCAACAAGTGTCACGTTAAGTGAACGATAACAGATCTTAGTAAAACAGAATCGTTCTGAGGGTTGAATGAAAGATAAGCGACAAGGCAAACGCTGTAGACAAAACAGTCGAACGAGGACGAATAAAGTATTCAAAAAGATCTTTTTAGGAAGCCATGCGAACGAGACACGGCCAAATGGTGTAGAAAATTAATAAGCTCAGCTAATAATACCTATGTCTCTATCCATCTGTGCACTCGTTTCTTATGATAAGCAATTAAGTTTAAGAAGTAAACAATTAGCTATGAAAAATTAGATAACATATATATATATATATATATATATATATATATATATATTGTGATCTCTCTGGATAAAACTTGGTGATAACCGAGGGAACGTCTCTTTTGCGTGATCTTTCTGTATGACGAAAAGTACAAAAATGACCAAGAAGAGAAATAGATGAGGCAGTAAGCAAATAAATTAAATGAAGTGAAAAGGTAGTTCTCATCTTATATCTATAACTATCATTTAAGATTCTCCCTGATTATCAAAAAGAAATAGAATAGAATTTTATGAGTCAAACGCGAAAACCACGTAAAAAACGCACGCAAAGAAAGTTCCTATGAAGAACATTTTATTTTCTCATAAAAACGTTACACTACAAACTGGAATCAGGTCATATTGTTCTTCTGTATCCTTGGAGTTGAGATTGATTAATAGTCTTATTTCGAGTATTCAAACTACTGTTATCATCTTGAGTGTTATTTACACAACGTTTTGTCCGATGTAATATTCGACCTTCCTCACTTGTATATTTTCAAACTTGGGAATCTTTCTGTCGAACTCAGCAATCTCAATGGAATTTCGAACGTAACTCTATATTTATTTAACAGGGGCAGTATGCTATCGTTTTGCCAATCATGACTAAGTAATTCGGAATTGTATTTTCGATTTCCCACACTAAGGATTGAAACGTCCACCTTCAGAATAAGGTAACACTTACAACTAGATTTTTACAACTACGTTAATTATTTCATCACTTATTTTTAGATTAGTGATAACAGATTCTCTAGCGAACAGTACTACAATTACACGTGCCTATCGTACTTCACACTTGACTAAAATTAAAAAAAACAAAGCCTTCAAAATCAAGAAGCGAAACAAGACAAGAAATGGTTTGCTCTTCCTGGATAACAATCCTTTAGAAACACAACTCACATCTCGCCATATCAAAGGTAAGAGCGTGTGGCTATGAAATCCTCCCCTATTGTTCAGATCTTGCGCCCTCTATCTTTACCTCTTTCCAGCTATGTAGTTGTTTTTTAAAGGTCAGCGTTTCCAATCTTTTGCAGTCTTTGTTTCAGAAGTCACCCCCTGGTGCAGAATGTGTTTTACAATAACGGTCTATACAGCTGCATTAAATTATGAGAATAAAGCATAAATCTGTGTGATTCTTGTATAGAGAAAAACTAATAACTGTGCCACGTTTCGTTGCCCTTATTCTATGCTAATTAAGTCGAAGGCATTAGTTATTGAACACATCTAGCAAGAATAAAAATAAAAGTAAATCTAACAATACTAAAATAAACAGTTTCAAAACACATTCAAATAATAGATTGTAAATCTCTTTGAAAAGTGAGAATTTCTTTCAAAATGTTATTATGAAAACATGCCTTTGTTTGCAAATTTCACGGTTGTATGAACGTTTCATCTTATCTATTATACTGATTGTTTATTCAAGAAGATTTTTGAGTCCTACCGATCAGGAATCGGCGAGACTTATTTTACAAACTTATTTTCTTGTGCACCGATATTTTTTTATGAACTGAACTATACGTATAAAATTATATGATTTGCTTAAATGCAAGCGTTTTTTCGACGTAAATCGTGCTTCAGTTGATGTTGAAATTTCAAATTTATTCATGAACGATATTTTACTTGCAGATGACCGAAATCAATTGCATCTCGAAAAATGTATAATGCAATTTAATTTTATTCGATACGTACTTCTTTGGAATTTAATAAATAAACAACAAACGGTTTCTTTCAAAACTATTCTTTTGTTGATCAAGTTGTGTGATGTCCAAACAGCGGTCCTACAAACACGTGGCTAGAAATCCAACAAACGTCAAAGGTCACAATCCCCGTAAAAAATAATGAAAGCAAGAAATTTAAGAATCTTATCAAATTATCTTGCGCAAAAGGGCCCTGTAAGCCTAATGATCTATATAAAAAATGATGGACTAATTCTAAGTGGATTGCTTTGATAATTGATGACTTTTATTTTATTGGTCATTTTGCATCGTCTAATTAGGTGCATGGCTGCGTTCTTTTGCTTGTCTATAGAAAGTATTCTCGGTGTCTGTATATCAATCTGAAAATTAAAACCCCGAGTAAGACTCATCCACACACCTGATATATTCTTATTAAGCGTAAATATGTAAATGTAAAACAAAACTCCGGTTTCCTCATGGGTTTATACGAGCAGAATTTGTTGACATAAAATAGGAGTTTTCTTTATAATTATGTAGTAATTTCAAAAGTAATTAAAAATAATTTCTCAACACCAAGAGTAATGCGAATACTTGGATATTAGTAAACACGTCCAAATGGTTATTTTGATCGTACTGTCTTTATCTGCATATTTTCTCACGTTATTAACAAGGAGGGGAAAAACATGGAATTGTCTGGGAGCAATTGCTTGAACGTATTTTGTTAAAATGCTACAAGTTAGATATAATATTCGAGTTACTCTAATTCTAGTTGGAACAATTATATTGAAAACATTGCCGGGGCCGCTGCGAAAAACGTAAGCTCTCTCTACCGTGCTAGAGAACTACTGTCACCTGGAAGTATCCTATATCTCTATAAGGCCACCATTCGACCATGTATAGAGTATTGTTGTCACATTTGGTTTGGTACATCTGCTACTAGTCTCTCGCTCCTAGAATATTGTTAAAAAAGAGTCGCCAATCTGATAGGCCCTTAACTGGCATCTAAGCTTCAGCTCCTGTCCCATCGACGAAACGTTGCATCCCTCTGCCTGTTCTACAAGTATTTTAATGATGAATGCTCTGACGAACTGCAGAGACTTGTGCCCCCACGACGTAGACACCCTCGACAAACCAAGAGGCAGCTAAATCCCACCCACACACAGTAGAGGTCCCTAGATGTAAAAGATCTTTCTACTCCAGTAGTTTCTTCCCAGAACCGCTATACTCTGGAATTCCATTTCAGGTTCCTGCTTCCCTAATTGTACCAAAGTGTACCTTGTTTGGGGTGTAAATGTAGTAAAATAAAAAACAAAAAAGTTCTGATTTTCCAATTCGAGGTTATGAAATCTAAAACGTTCAATTACGAAAAAATAACAGCAAAAGAGATGCAGCTTATAATCAACTTATTTTCCTTAGTCGAACTAAGGAAAATAAGTTGATTATTGTTCTTCCCCAAGAGGTTAACAATTTACTTTGCTGTAGGAACAATTATGATGGTGCAAATAACACGCCTGTATTATATCACAAAAATGATGATATTTAAAGTGCCATGTTGGATATAATTTAATTCTTACAAAAACACACACTTCAACTGAAATAGGAAATTTCAAGAACAACAAAATAGTAGTCCAAATGTAATAAAAATTAAAAACTTACCTTCATATTAAAATAAGCAGAAAGCGTTAGCGTTATTCGAATTATAGAGTAATGTCGATTACAAACGTTAATGATGCATGTTTTTGTAACACTAGTAGCAACATCATCGTTAACTTTTCTCACAATTCTGAAAATTGAATTACTTTTATTTTGGATTTCGTCAACTGGATAATTATTATAATGCAGACTATGCTAATTAACTTGACATAAAAATATCATGTATCTATTGAAATCGTTTGATACAGTTTAACATACCAAATTCAATTATATATTGCCAGACAACACAATAACCTTGCATTGTGAGAAGTACTGCAATTATTAGCTAAATTGTTTAGCCCTTAAACGCCCGTTTCTTCATTAAACATGAATATTATGAATTATACAAGAAAAGAAGTGGACGACTTAAGAACTTTCGCTATACTAGTCATAGAACACTGCGATAATTTCGAATTGCCCGAGTTAAGCGTTAACAATGTTACATGTCAATTTTTATCAAAAAGAGACACAGAAATTAGACAAAACTGTTTAATAAACGTGAGAATGAATCTGATGAAACAATCAACCATATTTTAAAAGATTGTCTACGTTTTATTAATGTTCGTTACGATAAAGACATTGAGTAAAATAGAGTGTCACGTAATAGAAAATACATAACACACAGAAAAAATACTTCACTAATTAAAGTGATCAACCAAAAAAAATAAAAAAAACAAAAACAATTGGCCTTCTAAATTGTGTTTTAGTTGCTTACAATTACCTTGGTACTGTTCATATAAAATATACAAAAATGTTGAAATTTTCGTCGTATGGGACAAAACATTTTTTTCGAAAGCTAAAACAACAAAGCTAAAATATCAAGATATTTGTAAGATAATATTGAACAACAATGTAAAGCTTTAATTTGATTCCGGTCCCGATCCCTCAATGAAAGTCTATAAACATGGAAGCAAATAAGAAAACTAACTTGGATTATAAGGACAAATAATAACTAAAGACGTTACATTTGAAATCGAGCTAATTCTGTACGTTATGTTAAAAACAAATACTTTGAAATTTAAAATGCTGCCAAAAGGCACATGATAGTACAGATGTATTTAAACGCCACATTAACTGAGAGCAAAGATATGGATGAATATTATTATAATAATGCATACTAGACAAAGAACACTATACGATAAGAGGGAGAGAAAGTGCAAGGAGCGAGAGCAAAGCATAAGAATATATTAGGAATGGATAGATATAAAGATAGATACATTTTAAAAAATTACTAACGCGTTTCCTAATAGCAATAATAATCCAACGTCTTTTGTAACTTAAATAAAAAAACATGGCATATTGGAAACGAAATAACACTGATATGATGGGGCTTTCTTCCGGTGAGGGAATATGTAATAATACCAAATATTTCAATCAATAAAACACATTAGATCACTTACAATGCCTTTAATGGCCAAGTTAGGAGCGTATATTAAAAGTAAATACACACAAATATAAATATGCTTGAATATGCATGCACATATATGTGTTTTTATGTTTTTTGTTTTATTTTACTTTAGTCGAAGTTCTCAGAAATCGAGGGGCCCACTATCTGGGCCTAACACTTGAACTCTATACACGTTGAGATACATAGATATTCGAATGTTGAATTAAAGTCCTTTATCTCTCATACAATCAATTCGTAAAGAAATTGAGAACATAATTTTCCTCTCACCCAATTAACTATTTTCATATGTTGTAGAATACCTTCCATTTTGGTCTATTGGGCTTACTGGATTCCAGAACAAGAATTTATCTAGTCTGGTCGAGTATCCAGCTTCGTGATATTACTTGAGGTAACATCACCGGGGAGGAGGAAGGCGCACCATTCATCATAAAGGCTAATGTGAGTTAACCATAGTGAGGAAATCTTATTTGGTCAGCGTGTACTATGTGATTTTGAATATTTGGTCAGTGTTTACTTCTAGGGAAAGGTATCCTCATGCCAGATTGTTCAGACGAACCCCCGTAAAGAGAGACCTTAGACACTCGAGGATAGTATCTAGTAGGTGTTCAAGTGTATATGCATATGTGTGGCTGTTTAAAAGTATTTTTATGGAAATCGCTCCAGACATAACATAAGGCAACTTGATGCAAAGATTTAACAAGAATGTAATGGCAAGAGATACCTATTAACAATTTAGAAAATGTCATGGCTATGTAAGAGAGAGAGAAAAGTCAGCAGTAATTTAAAACAAACCACTGGAATGGAAGGCTGTATTAAAATGAAGTTTAAAAAGTGCATATTGATAGAGACCACTATATAAACATGTTTATCTTGGGGGTCGATAAGACTCTCTTAAGCCGTCGGAGGTACTCCATCTAGTGATGGCGTTACGAAAAAATACCCTTGATAGCCCTGGCGAAGCATCAAGTATTCAGTTACCGACAAGTTTTGAATTAGATTATAAACTCGTGTAGTGAGTTTAACATCGGCCGCGGCCCCGCTGGATGGATGGATGGATGGATGGATGGATGGAAGCGTATTTTCCGCCTGGGCAACGCAGGGTCTTGTGTCCCCCAACCCCGCCGCTAGTCTGTAATAATTTTATTTTTTGTTATTCCAGATCATATTAATAATGTAATATTACACTTACAATAGCTTTTGTTGAAACTCTTCATGGAAAGAAATACATTAGCATGAAATCAGAAATTGCTGATGATCGATAAATTTAATAAAGGGGAGAAAGTAATTCGATAATGAAGTTTATTATTGATTGACATTTAATCTTAAGAGTAAAATAATGTTACAATCTACCGATAAAAGAGCAATGAATTCAATGAGTTGATGTATTACAAGAAAACAATAATCAATAGGTCCGGATGCGGGGCTGATGGTAGGGAACCTGCAATGCAGGAAAGATTTCACACAGATGATGTCATCGATGATCCGTTTGAAAGGGTTTACAGATTACGTTGCAAATGAGACCGCACATCCAAGTAATTCCTTTCTTTTTCTATAGTTTTTTTTTATTTTGCTTTATTTTTTATTAGTTGTTTTTAATTAAAATAAAGTTTAAATACAAGAACAATATTTTAAAAATAAGTTTGGCAATAAAAAATTCTTAAATGTTACTTTAAGATGTTGTTAATGAATTTACATAAAATTGCAAAAATGTTACATAATTGAATGGGCTATGATTGTCAAGTTCTCTTGGTTGTATAAACGAAGAGTTATTTTGTTTTAAAATAAATACGAGACACTTTTATGTTTTTAATACAGATTTGTTTATTTATACTTTATATTCAAAGTAAAAGTGATATCTAATCATCGGAGCTCGGTGGTTCGCAGAACTATATGTAAGCCTGTATTTTCGGTTTGTATCTTTTCGCCTGTTTTCTGCTCTTTTATTTATATCACTTTGACCTGTTGACCTTTTTCTCGTAAGCTTGTTTATTATTTTGCAACTCTCGGTGTCATAGTTTCTGTTGATTGACCTGTTTACCTTATTTTCGCCAGATTTTGTTTACTGTACTTTTTGCTGGTTTTGGTCTACCCCATTAAATATCGGTTAGCTTTCCTTGGCGATTGACGTAATATTGGCGCATTGCCAGGCATCATGGATAGAGGCCGTTTTTAATCCCGGGAATTCTCATTTCTTTTTTATTATCCGGGCACACCTCCATAGCACTATTACATGCCACCTTTCCATGAATTGTCTTATTGTGTTGTTTGATTGTCCGGATACGTCTCCCTAACACAAAGAGTAAATGTGATCTATTAGAGACAATTTTCTGACGTTTAATACATGTTTAAGTGATGTAACTGAAATAGAAGATATTATTCAAGCAAGCGACAGCGCTTCTGTTTGGCCTGTCGGGTGATGGGATCGGAGTAAAAAAAGAACAGAAAAAGTTTATTTTGTTGATGGGGTTTATATGGGTGTGGCAGTAATTTGCATATGGGGGAATATTGTCGATAAAATAGACGAATTGGAGAGAAAAGTCAGCTGAGTTTTAGATAGTCGAGAGAGAGAGAGAGAGAGGAAGGGGAGAGAGAGGGGGCAGAAACGTTAGAGCTTGTGTCGTGAATTACGGTTTACGTTTAGAGAAGTTGGTAGGAATTGTTTATAAGGAGTAGATATTTTTATTTTGATCGGAAGGTATCTTTTTGCTTTTAGTTGTTTTCTTCGCATGAGAATTTGGGATTAGTTGGGGGAGAAAAAAGGAAAAGACTGCTGCTGAATTAGATGAATAAGGGAAGTTTTGTCGTTAGAAAACACGAATAGAATACAATTCCTGTTTGTGTTTTCTTCTCAATTCGAAAGAATCTAAGTGATTGAAATAGGAATTAATTCCCTAATAACATCGATCAGGAAAACCGATAGAAACACTTTCAGTGGAAACGACAAAATGCAAAAGTCATTTAGTCTTTTTTACTTTTTTATCTGGTGGTTTCGGTATATTCTCTCTTGGCTGACATTATTTCTTTCTCACAATTACTTTAAGCTTCTATATACTTTCTTTCTTTGTACTGGACGTGTCGGTTAGATCTGTTCTATGCATGCTGTCTTTATACAATGGAAGCTGCACAAGTAGAAGTAAACCATCAGGGAGAATGGGATTAGCTATAGAATTTCGTGGGAACATATGTTTTAATTGCCGTGTTGAACCATTTAGTGGTTCATTTGCGCACTGTTTCCCATTTCCTGATGGCTTCTCAGTCAGCCTTCTTACTTCTACTTTAATGTATATTAGATTTAATTCTATATATTAGTATAATTAAATTTTAATTAAGCATTCAATATATAACAGAACAATACACATATAAAAATATATTTATTACTTCAGCTGTATTTATATGTTCAAGGTTTGTCCAGTATATTTGAGTGTGTTCATAGAGAGCTAACTGACTCATAAAAAATAATTGCAAAAATTATCCAGCAAATATACCGATGAACCTAATTAACGAAGATAAAATAATTGGTATAAAGCGACAGTCAGAGTTTTGATAAAGATCTCTCGGTTGGAATGTATGTATTAGATTTGGTAGGAAGGCTTCCCTCCCAGTAAGAACAAGTAGGAAAACGGAAGACGTATTTATTTTATCTAATAAAAACACTTGCCTTTCGAGACACTAGAGTAAAACAGTGTCGACTCGGGAGCGTAGTAGTTGATGTTTACGCAACCTTGGTTTCTACAATGACATGTACAGGTATTTTTACAGGGAGTATCTATTTTCTATCAAGACTAAAAATATATGATGAAGCTATCATCTTCTACTTGAAGAATTGTTGATAAAGCTGATTGTATAGACGGAACGCCAAATAAACATATAATTTATGGCACTCTAGAGCAGATATTCCTTCCCATTGGGAAACATATATGAGCATCCGGGTAGCTATACTATTAACAATTCTGGATAATTAGATTTTTCATGGTTTTAAATAGAAGTACAATTACTAGGGTAATAGCAGTATATGAAGTCATGTTTTTCTTTTCATATAGATTCGCAGTATTAAGTCAGGCGTGATGTGCGGTCATTTACTATAAAGAGGCTATTTTTTGCGCGTGGTGTAGTGTACGATTGCGTCGAGATCAATTCAAGGTTTTATTACTACAAATCCTTTACCCATACAAATGCATAATGAAGTTAAATAAATTGTAATTTTCTCATTTTGTCGTTGTAATCTGTTGACCGCACTACAATATAAACAGGCAACTGAAATGGTCTTCATTTGTGGAACAATAACAACAATGAAATAAGTAAATCGATGTCTATAATGTATCTGATGATTATCACTTTAAATGCTTAATATTTATTAGTCAATTCCATAAAAAATACTTAATTACGATTGTTTTCTTTACTAGTACTTCAATAAACCAAACAGATTTGCTCTTGGGACCCGGTACTTGCTATCGTTGGTCATTTTAGCGACAACGCAAGCACAGTACGCAGCGAGAGATACGACTTCCTACACCAACACTTGTCAGTCAAAACCTGAGTACACATGTGGGAAAACTAAATCCAGTCTTCACCGCTTAGAAATGAGATCTCAGAACAGAATATGATAAACAGACATTGACTACAAAACATAGCGACAGCGTATATACATATTTTCATGAACTCAATCACATGCCCATACACATGCGGACACAAATAACTGAACGTTTATAATCGTTTTGTTTTTGTTTTGTTCTAAAGTTTTACATAAAATAAATATATCCATCATTTATAGAAACTGTCATTCTTTTTATACAGCGTGACCCTTCCCCCCAAAAAAGCCAGGCCCCAACTCTAATTAGACCCTGTTCCTTAGTGTTTTGTCCGAATTAAATGAAACTTTGGTCATAACTAGTTTATTATATCCAAAACATCACATCAAAACACTAGGGTATTTGACCTTTTTTTCTCCGTTCTACAGCATATGTTCTAGATGGCCTCCAATTAGATTTTGTTCGGGGGGGGGGTTCACCCTGTATAACCCGTTCCATTACATATATAATTCCGTTAATCTATTAAGCTTTGCCCCGGCCTGATATGTGTTAATATTGTATCGTTTAAATTGTCTTTATCTTATACAATTTATTTCCATATACTCTGTGTCTAATTTTCTATTTCCTTGGAACTACACCTGCCGGTTTGTCTTCACCGTGTTGAATAAACCCTTAATGTTATATGCAGCACAATATCTACATTAGAAATTTCATACATATCTATTCCTTAGTTGAGCATATTTCAACAACGCTATCGTTTTTATTTAAAATTAAGTATTCATTTTTATTATCTGAAGGAAGCTAATGGTGTTGTATATTGATTTATATTGGAGGAGATGATATATTAAAACGTGTCATGTGTTATCTAGTGGATGTAAGATATTGTTCTTTTAACAGACAGATCATAAACGTATAAATAGTATGTATGTTGTTAACCAGGGGACATGATATTGACGTGTAAACCGAATCATGTTGTATCAGACTTATCACACGGGGTATTTTTACAGTCCGTATGTAAGAAGAATAATATATGTTTCATACCTTTTTTCTTGAAGAGTTCTTCTGTATCTTCCCACGTCTCCGAGAACCATGAAGCGATCAGCACCAACCATTTGAGACATCTGTTCTTATTTGTGAAATTCATTACAGTTGTCTCAAATGGTTTTCACAGGATCTGCAGTTTGTCTACATTTCTGTTCTTACAGCTCGCTCCCTAGCTGTCTGTCCACCCCTGTCTAGACGTCTGTCGGCTCTGGTGGTCAATCCTCAACTCTCTGAATCACCCCAAAACTAACTACATCACGTGTTCTCTTACGTCACCTAATTACGTGTCCCAGAACAACCTAATCCACAGCTAGTTATTTGTTTATTCAAAACCCCAAAATAATGTTTACATATATTTTCTATTATCACATAGCTTTTGCGATTCACACGTCAATCATTTCTTCCGCAATTTAATTGTTTATTCTTATCATAATAACTGATCCAGCGACCATCCGTCGCTCAAATCAATTAATAAGAATACAATAGCAATAGTAATAATGTTTTGACCCTTGACCCCGCTTGCCACAGTTAACAGATACTACGCTATGATCACAGCTTAAAGGGTAATAACACTACAATGGCAGTTCTTTTTTAATAAAAAAATGACGAAATGTAAAAATATATAGTAAACATATTCTAAGTTATTCATTATAACTACGTTTTATTTTTGCAAATTATTTTTCCTCCGATTTTTAGTTTAATATTTTTCTATTATTCGTATTGACTTACGGTAGCATAAACTTTCGTTCATCTATTCCAATTCTTTAAATTTTAAATTCGTGTCATGAAAATTTGTCATTGTATTTAAAACCGAAACATCAGGCCCAGCAGACATAATGGCAACCATTCGCATAGAACCTACAGAGATATTAAAAAAAGATACTGATACTGCGTTGCAGACATCGTATATGGATGAAAAATTTTAAATTTTTACATATTGACAATGAAAAAAATAGTAAATAAATCAATGTATAAATACTCACCAAATTTTTTTTAAAACCCAGAATCATTCAACAATAATGGAATTGACGTTTCTGATTTTTTGAGATTGAGGATTGATTATTCGTATTATTTGGATTCATCGGACTACTGTTCTCAACTTGAGTGTGATTTTCACAACGTTTCGGTCGATATAACCTCCGACCTACTTCAGATGTATCTTGCTGAACTCTGGAATGTTTCTATCGAACTCGGGAATTTGGACGGAATTTCGAGCGGAATCCTTTATTTACTTTACGGGGGAGGGGGACAGATAACGTGCTCTTGTTCTGTCTAAGTAATTCGAAATTGTATTTTTCTGCCGCACACACTGAGAATCGAGCCTTCAGCCTCCAGGAGAATATCACTTCGACAATTGATTTTCCATGTACTCTAATCACTGCGGCAGGGATCCTTGCGGACACACAATACAAATTCCTGAGTTCAACAGAAACATTCCCGTGTTCTACAAGATACACCTTAAGAAGGTCAGAGGCTATATCGACCGAAACGTTGTGAAAATCACATTCAAGATGAGAACAGTAGTCCGATGAATCCAAATAATACGAATGATGAAACTTTCAGAAATTAGCCAATCAGTATTTTTATTACCCTCTCATTTGGCATGAATTTTTACGTGTTCGTTGATGGGCCGGATGATCAGGGTTCAATCCAGAACTGGGTCATTGAAAATACTTTAAAACTGCTGTACGTGATACTAAAACACAATATTATAAAGTAAAGTTCAATGGACGGTTAGAAGCACTGAGATAGTATTAGCCCGATCTTTACATTTTTTTATATTCGATAATGAAAATCAAGTATTCTCGTTGCCTACGGATCGTCTTAACATTTTTATTATATATTTTGTAATGTAGCTACTACTGACACTTGTATTGATTCTTGTCTAGTTTTTTATCATCGTATTATAACGTCATTTATAACAGACATAGGGATACAGCGGGTGAAGTAAGTGATATCGCTGAAGGGCAATGTCTTCTGTTAGAACAGAGAGACCAAGGGTAGTGATCTTTAATGATGTTTTATATCTAATTGACTAATAACGTTTCTAGTCATTTACGTCTAGTATACTTAAAAAATAAGTAAATCTAATTTGATACTTTGCTATTTTTGTTATTATGTCAACGCACCGACTCGTTAGCATCACCAAATGGCATAAACAAAGGATAAATGATCAAATAAGTTGTTAGAGAAAGCGAGTGGTGCGAGATGAAAGTAGAGATATGAGGAAAGGGAGAATAACGAAAGGGCGCAAGAGTGGATAAAAAACGACTGGTTTTCATGAAAAAGATATGGGTATTTAATTAAAAAGGGAGTCTTCTGACTCAATAGACAATGGATGTCCGTTGTAGTTCGAATATTTAATTAGAGAAAAACACATCTAAATTTAAGATCAGAACGATATCTGAGGATTGACGTTTTTCCGAGTTTTAATTTGCTTCAAATCACTCTTATGTGCCGTTACGTTTTAAAAAAATATTTCTGATAGAAATTTTAGTAAATAAGTCAAATTAAAACGACACCTTCAGGAAATTTGCTCATAGAATGTACGTTTTATTTTAGACACAGCTATGTACTAAGGGAAATTGTTAACATTTGTTGCCGATAGACGACTGCCTGCTGCAAATGTTCTTTAGTAAGTGTGGATCATAGACAGCCTAGTTAAGCACCTGTTATCAAAATAAGGATAAAAAGAGAAAGGCCAATTAGGGTGAGATGAGGGTTCGCCTACTAGATTTCGAGGCGAGTTTTGAACCCTGTCAAGCAGGAAAGGACACTTTCAGCTGATCCACCTCTGATATGGCAACATTGTACGACTATAGAACGTATTTGGATGTTGTACAGGCAAAGGATATTCATTCTGGAGCGGTAGAATGATCCAACAAATTTTCTGCGACACTGCCAACAGATCTGGTGTATTTAATGTCAGATCACCTAAAGAACTAATAGAATGCACACACATGTACTGATCTCTTGAAAACTGTTTATTCTCTCGCCATTTGATTCATAACTTTTTGAATTTTCTAATATCCTGGAATTGTGTAAAATGGATTCGAGCTCGGTATGCCGGACATATAGACGAAATATGTATTACGACTTGGTAATGGTTATTGAGGTAATACTAACAATACACAATATAATCTAAACTGTCATCTTTTAAGCTTAACTAAGCTATTCCTAGGAAATGATCTATGAAGAATGAAGTAAAACCGGTTATAAAATAAGGTTTACGATTATGGCTATTCCCTTTCTAACGACTTTTACCTTGATAACAACATCGATCATACAGTAGGCAAAGGTCTCACTGTAGCCTTAAATACTGGATAATTCAAGTGAAACTTACTGGAATAATATATATTTAATTTTATCTATCTATTTCTCTCTCTCTTCCTCTCTCTCTCTCTCTCTCTGTTTAAATGTATCTTTCTCTCCATCACTACTTTTCTCCATATATATATATATATATATATATATATATATATATATATATATATATATATATATACTGACACACACACGCACACACCTATATATATGTTATGAAATAGGTAGAACAGAATAAATTATTTATCTCGGTCTATCTATCTACTTACTGGGTAGGTATATAAGAGATGGATATGAAGATGTTTTCATGAAACGGGTTCAGAAAATGAAGAACCACTAATAGACATTTAATAACACATTTAGGACACGCCACACACAAAAAAAAAAACGAAACATACACACATTTACATGGGTGCCTCTCATGTTAGAAAACGTAAAATGACTCATTTTGACTGCCGGGACTATTTTATTCTGCAAGAATAAAAAAAAGAACCATACCACGACAAAGACAACAAAGAACGCTCCTTTAAAAAAAATAGACACAACGTAAAAAAGGAATGGTCCTGGAAAAAAATGATATAAAGATGAAAGATGATAAGAAGAAAAAAATAAACATATTAAAATTATGTATAGATAGATTTATATGCTAAATAAAAACAAAACAAAAATAAACGGTAGACACGAAAACACACATACATAACAAGTAGAAGAACGGTACGTTAGAATAAAAAGTTAACTGTTGTAGAAAAACATAAGAAGAAGAAGAACAAATATTAACACGGAAAAGGTGAAAAACAGAAAGAAAAAACAGAAATAGAAGAGAAAACATGAATTTTAGTTACAGTGTGTGATTAAAAAGACTTATCATCTTTAGAGAAACATGCCAATCAAAAAGTTTATTATGGAAATTCACATGTTGTGAGTGTCGCAATTTGTAAACTGTAAATAAAGTTATGAACAGTACATAGGGCCCGAGCAAAGCCGGGATTAACTGCTATGAAATAGGTAAAAAGCAGCTCAGCCCGGCTTTGCTGGGGGCCTATGGACTGTTCATAACTTTATATGCATATATATATATATATATATATATATATATATATATATATATATATATATATATATTAAAAAGTTTGACTCATATCCAGGTAACCTACATCTAAAATTTCAAATGTTTATACCTAAAATTGGCGGAGGAGTTTGGTAGAGTCTGTGAATAACAAGTCTCCACACTTTGATCACTTGGCAGCCAAATTTTCGGCCAAAAACCGATTAAAAAGCTTGCACCATGTCTGAATACACTTCATGTAAAATTTAAAGTTTTTATACTAACAATTAGCTGAGTAATTTGATAGAGACTGCAGAGTTCTGTTTTTTTAACTTTGACCCCAATTTTGACCTCCCCTTTACATACATTGTTTTGGGCTCAAATCAAATTAAAAAAATTAATCCATGTCCAAGTAACTTACATCTAAAATTTCAAGTGTTTAGATTGGATTTAGAGTTTTCAAATGTAAAATCGTTGAACTTTGACCCCTCGACAGCCAAATTTCTAGCCGCAAAACTGGTTAAAAGATTTTCCCAAATCTCAATACTTAGTTTGTCAAATCTCGAGTCTGTAGACTGAAAATTAACAAAATACTTTAGTAGGGAAATGTACACACACAGACAGATAGACACATACATATATATAATGTGTGTGTGTCTGTTTCTCGCTATCGTCATATTGTTTTCTTTTTCTCACCTTCTTTCTATCTAGCTATTTTCCTTTATTTTTGGTTCTCTCTCACTTTTCTCTCTTTATACGTCCTGCCAACTAACACCTTTCCACGGATCATACATCGAATGCAACCTACTATGCCATGTAAAGACCTTAGATCCTTGCGAATATTGAAATCGGTCATGCCGATTTCAAATCTTATCGAATCTGTTGTATTAACTTACGCACTTCAACTGTTGAGAAATATACAAACGCATTTCCTTTCAGTCGTCAGTACACCGATAACTTCTATAAGGGTAATCGTATGTAATATATCGTTACAATCGATATTGGGTTTAGATATGAAATAAGGGTTGATAAAAGAAATATATCAGAAAAACGCAGTAATAACAATAACCTGATTATTTGCATATGTGATTACTAGGGCTATGACAACAGCATATCCTTTTCCTTGTTTTGATTCTGAAGTATATACCCAATACATGTTTTATGTTGAGTGATGTATTTTTGGGTTGAATAATTGTGTCTAATTGTGTCTGGTATATACTCGTAAGTCGATACAATGAAAAGAATATGCTGTTGTCATAGCCCTAGTGATTTTAATATCAGCTATTATAATATATTCATGAGTGCGAGTTAGTATAAATTATCAGGTGATATCCAGGCATTGTTAAGGATAAAGGAAAGAATGAGTTAGTATTGTACGGCGTAGGAAGAGGAGAAGTTTTACAAAATATTAGGTTTAATATATTAGGTTGGACAGAAGGTTCTTGCGGAATTATTATTTTGATTTCGAATGTTGTATTTTCAAATAAGTTTTCGTAATAATACTTTTAATTTGTATATTATTCAAAGAGTTTTTTTCACTTTATCTAATCGTTTAAGTTGTTTTTTTTATGACAACCGGCGAGGCCGAGCTCAGTGGTTAGACGCCGACGAAACTCCACAACACTTCCCGAAGCCAGAGCTACACCAGAAGAAAGTCGCGCTGACTGTTTTGTTGTCTGCGACTGGTTTTATTCCTTACAGTTTTTTTTAATGCATGCGAAACAATTATGACAGATATGTGCAGTCAACAAATAGATGAAATACATAAAAAAATCTTCGACAAAAGCTCCCAGCTTTTATCAACAGAAAAAGCCTCAATTATTCTCCACGACAATGCTCGACCGTACGTTGCTAAACCGACCCTACAGAAGTTGAACGGATTAGGCTACGAAACTCTGCCTCATCCACTATACTCTCCAGACTTCTTGCATATCGACTACTACTTTTTAAAGCATCTCGACAACTTCCTGCGGGAGGAATGCTTTAAAAACCTAAACGATATCAAAAATACCTTCAGCTACTTCACTACAACAAGAACACAAGATTTTCATGATACTGACAAAAATACACTTATTTTGCGTTAGTGCTTATTTCGACTAAACAATTTTGTTTAAATTGAGGTATGTTGTCCTAAATTTAAAAATTAAAATCCGGAAGAACCTTTTTGTTAACCTGATAATAATCGATATATTAGTGTCCCTGTAATTTGCATCAATTAAAATGTAATTTTAAAGCTATCTTACGACTGGGTAGCGCCGGGCGACCTGCCTTACACACTTACACACACACACACACACACACACACACACACACACACACACACACACACACACACACACACACACACACATATATATATACATATATATACCAATAGGTTTTACACGAACTCAGTATATTACATATAAGTCTCTCTCTCTTTATATATATATATATATATATATATATATATATATATATATATATATATATATATATATATAATGGACTCTCCCGTCGTGTTCGACGCATGTGGGCCAAAGAATTCGCTCTGTTTCACTCTGCCTTCAATGCTTGTGCCGCATGTGTGACACGAGGCCAGCTCTGCTCCCACAAACCAAGCCGCACGACTCACAGGACATAGGCTGGGAAGGCGCAGTTCCTACTCTTGCTCTAAGAAGATTTGTTTGATTCGATAGCAATGTGTCAATGCATGTGTTAATGCCCGCAAAACATGCTTAAATCTTATCTAACTCATTAAATACTGAAAACATACCACCATCAGATAATATCAGTTTTTCATCATATCCTTTTTTAGAACTTTTCATTGAAGAGCTTCGTGGTGAACTATATTTCTGCTTCATTGATTTGGAGCCAGAATGTAGTTTTTCTGAACTTCCTGTCTGGCTGATGGAGACGTAGAACATACCGTGACTGAAGCAGCCTGATGTCAGGTCTACGCCAATGGTTTTAAACGTCTTACCTTGACTTTTATTTATGCTCATTGCAAAACACACTTTCACAGGAAACATTTCTAAATAGTACAATTACAACAACACCACAACATCCCCCCCGGCCGCAGCCGATATTCCTCCGCCCCAATATAACTAAAATGTTTTTTTGGTGGGAGGGGGTCAACGTGTGGGTGCTCATGTTAGGTTTAATTATCATAGAAAAGTGATCCCCCACCTTATTGAAACTAACATTTCTTCAAAAAGTCCCAGGGTCCAGGAGTTCATACCATGCAAACGGTAAATTTGCGACGGGTTTGGTTATCAGATAAAGTGTCAGAAGAAAAAATAGGTTTGTGTCAAAAAAACGAAAATAAATGTTATTTTATGATAAAAATAACTGTTTGTCCAATCATGAGAAAATGCACCGGCGGCCATCTTGCTTACCAAACTGTAATGATTACGTTGGATACTGAATGTCTTCAAATATGAATAACTACTTGTTTGCGCAAGAAATAAATGCAATATTCGTTCTCAGCATTTCCCAAACCCTCTTAAAGTCGACAATTCAAAGGTGAATGCCGAGGGGTCGGTAAACTAAAAAAAATACCAATTTATGGTAATAATTATACCATAGTGATGTATGTGATATCATATATGGTAAAAAAATTATATTTTATATTAAATCTATATAATTATAAAACTCAAATTACCTTGTAATGGGTATTGTAACCCAACATCCGGTTTACGACTTCCGGTTGCGTATGCGTACATAAGCATAACTCCATAACAGCGTAAACAAATAAACACAAATCGCTACTTCTGCAGATTTTACCTGCGCACTAAAATATTAACGCTATTATTTAGAAATTATTTAACATGGGAAGGATGGTGATGTTTTGCAACTATTCTGTATTACAACTATACTCTCACAATTTTCTTACAAATAAATCAACTTTAACCTGTTGACAAGGCATTGTTTCCCTGTGCACGTTTTCAGTGTCCCAATCGTTTTTTTATCGCGTTTAAATTATCCAAATAAAAAAATTCTTGATACTTTCTGCATTTTTTATATCGTTTATTTCCGTATTAACGCAATTTTCTTACAAATAAATCTACATTAACCCGTTGACAACCATAAAAGCATTTTACAGCGTATTGTTTTACTGTGTACGTTTTCAGCGTCACAATTGTTTTTTTCGCGTTTAAATTAAAAGATATATCAAATTTGAATTTAACTTTAAGTATTATGCTATCTGTTCAGTGCATATTTACCTATAAGTATGGCAAACAAACCACTTATAGTTCAATGGCTGTAATTTTTTTCATCAAAATAAACAATTATAAACAAAACGATGAATTATATCGACGCAAAACTTCTAAATACAGTGAAAAAAACCCGGATAACTCAACAATAACAAATAAAAAACGTTGGTACTCATGCAGAGAGTAATCCAGGCGTAACTCAGCGTACGCCCGGCTTTCTCCGGAACATGACGTCAACTGCTGGAGTAAGCCGAGCGTTGCCGAGAAAATTAAGCCGTCTGACGAAAAATAAAACTGAACCAATGACAATGTAGTGCGATCGTTTTCAACGCGACGCGCGTTCGCGTGAGTTGAAAATTCCAAGCAGCAGACGACAATTTGGAAGAGGAAGAAAAGAAACGCCATTTCGTACTTTAACGTCAGAAAAAAAACAAAAAAATATGAATTTTGCAGCCTTAAGTGAGCAGCTGAAAACACCAACTGGAGTCCTCGACTTTTGTCAAGAAAAAAAATGGAACGGACGAAAACTTGTGCACCATGTAAACAAGGAAAGGTAAGCGATGGCTATGCCTGAAGGTGTCAGACTACCACATGCCGAACCTTTACATAATTCGGACTGGTACCTTTTTTTGCCAAGTCTAGACCTACAATTGCCATTGTGGTTGATGGACAGAATGCGGAAACGATTTACGCACACACACACATTAATAAAACAACTGTCTGAGGAAACAACGACAATATCGGTTTTAATATGAAAAAAAAATCGATCCCACCAGTTTTGTTTCAAGTTTTCTAGTTTTCAGGTTTTTCCTTGAGAAAAAAGAAAAGAATGAAAAACAAATAAAAATAAGATATTTTTTTCCAATTTTTCATATCATCCCCGAAACTTAAATGTGATATGTGTTGGAAAGAAACTTGACATTGACCAAAAAATCTTTAACATTATTTATTTAAAAAATATATATATAGCAAAAACAAAACAAAACATATTATAAAATTTTTCTTTACAGCTAATAAAATTTTTAATTTAAGATAGGTTTTCTTTTTTTGTCATGCTTTCATCGGCGACGCTCGGCTTAATTTCCTCAAAGACGCTCGGTTTACTCGGGCTGTTGGCGTCATGTTCTGGAGAAAGCCGGGTGGACTCTGAGTTATGTCTAGATCACTCTCTGCATAAGTACACAAAAGGTTACTTAAAAATTAAGAGTAAGCGAAAAAAAAATACCTCCGAATTAAAAATAAAAATAATAATTCAGCTTAGAAGAATATTTCGAAATGAAAACAAATCTATTAAAGAAAATATTTAATAACGTGCTCAAAGAATTAAACTATCACAGTTATTCCCCTTGGTTTTCTGATTTGAAAATTAAAAGGTTTCAGATTTACGATATTAATAAATAAATTTAAGTTAAATAAAATATAAATTGAAATGAAAATAAACTAAATAATTACATTTTAAATTATATTTTTAAATAGTACAATATTAACGAGGCTATCATGTCGAATAAGTAATATAATCGAGCTAATTATTTAAAATGATTTAATTTAATGTGATATGCTAATAACCATAACTGAGTTAATGTATATGTGATGTGAAGAATGCTATATCTAGAAGTTATACATAAAAAATGTCTCCGTTAACAGAAGCATCCTACAATGGGCATTAATATTCTTGACCAGGAGAGGTGTATACGCACTATATAACTTTATATCTCTTTGATCTAGGGAGTTGTACACACAGACACACACAAATGACCTTGTAATGGGAAGGATTATATATATATATATATATATATATATATATATTGGCAGAAAATCATTATACAAGACATCTAATTGAACACGACAGAGTTATTATTTTTCCTGATTTTTTGGCGGGTATAGGTTCAATTCGTCAAGCGTTTTTTTTTTCAGCTGGCATGTTGTATATTATGGCGCGCAAAATATACCCATAGAAAGCGCTTGAGAAGAATATGACTGCACAACAACTTTTGGGCGCTATAATATGCAACATACCTGCGTAAATAAAAAAGTCCGATCGACAAATTGAATATATATATATATATATATATATATATATATATATACTTCTATTTATGCATATGTCTTTCTATCTATCTATTATGTGAAAAAGAACTTTGTGTGTGCGTGTGTCTATGTGTGGGGAAAAGCGTTCCTCGTTGACGCTTAAACGACTCGGTCGATTTTTTTTTTTTTTTTTTTAAATTTCACACAAATATACTTTATCGGAATATCTTCTAAAAGTATTGATTATCGTTAAGCGAAGACTCTTGGAGGATAGGAAACATTCATTGAACCTTATTCAGTCCTGGGCAATGTCGAGTTTCCCTGATAGTAACAAGATGAGAACGATAGTTCGAATAATCCAAATAATCTATATATACTTATATAATATTGTCTTGTTTTGAAGATTAATTGCCATTGGTCCTTTTGTAGGTTTGCTTTATGGAGACTTCTCAGTTTTTTTGGGAATGCATTATCATAAGATGACATTCTAGTTGATTTTTTTTTTAGAAAGAATCGTACATGCGCGACATTCGATGGTCAAAAGCAAAAAAGGTTTTATGCAACGATTAAAAGCAAACGTAGTGTGACGATTCGCACAAGTCGCTCGTAATTGATAGCACATGTATTATTTGCAAGTCGAGTTTTCAACTCGTATGCGTCTCTCCGTCGCCCAGTGTTCGCTTAATTGAATTTTTCCCCACTCGACCAAAGTGACTCTTTGCTAATCGGCTTAACGTGGCCGGTCGATTTTACAGGAATTTGATTAGATAGGCTAACTTTGTTACCTAAAAGATCCAATTGGATTCAAAGAACGGACAAAAACGCAGAAGCGACATTCTTTCTTTTTTTTTTCTTTTTTTTTTCTTTTTTGTAACATTTTTCTGGGCACCGAGAAAAGACACTCAGAAAAACGAAACTTATCAAAAACGAAAGTTTTAAAAAGTAAAAAAAAAAAAAAAATAAGGGAGTTTTGTTGGGATTATAAGGCGCTAATAGTTTTACATAATAAATACCTTAGATAAACGTTGATATAAAGTTTAGCAGATGAGTTGCTACGCGTTGAAAGCTGCAATAATCACATACACAGTATTAAAAAGATACTATGCTGTACTCTTTACTGAATTCTTCGCTGTCATGTATATGAAATAAGTAAACTTGAGAGAGACAAACAGACAGAGAGACATAGAGAGAAAGAGTTGCCAGTTCTATTTCACGTAAAGGGAAAAGAATACGATGCTAATTTTTATATTATATAAATTATTTAGACTAATGCTTTTATGCTGAGTGTGATTTTCAGAACGTATGAACATTTCGAAGAATATCTGATAATCTTCTTCCACTCAAAATATTCAAGGAGATCTATGAAACTTCAAGATATGCTACAACAGGCATCACACGTGATACTCACAACTTAAAACAACGATCAAATAATATGTATGGAAGCAACTAGTATTCCATGAAACTGCAAGAAATCGAAGCGGATATAGACCATCTGTTTTATTGTAGACTAGCGAGGGGTACCCGGCGTTGCCCGGGTGTTTGTAGGTGTGTGTGAAAAAACAGGTGCCCGTGAAAAAAACCCTTGGCGACGCGCAGTTGGAAAATAGTAAAGTGTGAAAAAAGAACAGGTGCGCGTTTTTGCTTGACGTGACGGCGATAGCTATTCAGCAGTTAGCATTTTGTGCGGGACAGTTTTTAATGAGGTCAATAAATCGGTTTGTTTGTTTGTTTTTAAAAACCCGCTCCCTCGTCTCGAAATGAAAGCTACCATCTGATATAACGAAGTCGACATTGACCAAACGTTACTTACCTCTCTAGAGGCCACTGGCTCTGGGCCTGTGATTAGAGTCGAGTTTCGCTTTTTGTTTATACCGAAAACCGAATGTAACGCGTGCCGATGCGGGAAATGTGGAATAATTAACGTTTGAAAGTCAATAAAATTAAATAGACAGGCGAGCTCCGTGGTTAACTGCGAGATATTACAATTTATAGATGATATAAAAAGTTTTAAGAAGTTGTGAAGCGAGCGATTCTCTGAAAGAAGCCTTTTGTGGACATCGAGGAAAAGCGTACATACATACATACATACATACATACGTAGATTTTCGCTTTTATATTTATAGATTACCGGGAGCTGTTGTAGATCTGTAACATTTTAAGGCAACGCAAAGCTCTGCGCGTTGGTATTTTACGTAAGCACATGTGTATTCACACCAGTGAGCGATCAAGAGCAGAAGATCATAAATACATGGGTGAGTGATATCTTTCATTCTTTTTATCATCACTTTTCCATTCGTGTTTGTTGATCTCTTGTTTAACTAAAGACGAATCTACTCATGCAAGAAACAACAATGAAGACATGCTTAGTTTTAAAGTTTTATTTAGAAAGAGAGAGAAAAATAGTTTGCTCGCTGAAGGGAGAAGTCAATGTGACTAATTAACTAATGAATTATTTGTTTGTTTAATTTTCCTGAGTTAGTTTTTAGGATAGTAATTGAAAGACGAAGACGAGCAGTCATTGAAGTAACATTCGTTTAGATTCTCTACATTTTCGTAGACAATTCGCCTCTCTTGCTTCCCGACTTTGACTGAGTTTTTTTTAAAACTTTCTATTTTTCTCTTTCACGGCGTGACCCACCTCCTCTTCATATCGTAATAATATTTTCAATGCATTTTCCATGCGTTTATTTTTATGGAGCTAAGCTTGACCTGCACTTGAATTACGCTACATGCCACTGAGTATATTTGGATATGCCGCAAAGTTATCTTGGCATGTACTACTATTCCCTTCGCCAAAATTCAAGCCAACTTACTCAATTGAACCTGTTAGCGTGTGTTTCCAATATATAAGAGATACAAAACTGTGTAAACAGTTAAAACTCACACCATTGATTATGGTCGGTTTAAATCATCAAATTATGATCATTTACACTTATGCTTAAAAGTGATCTGTTTGACAATCGGCTATTTCTGCAGAATAGCCAAATAGCCAAACTTCTATTTCCAAAATAAATATATGAATTGAATCATTAATGTTGTATTGTTAATAATTTCTCATCTGATGAACACATGGTGCAAATACTGTAGTCAAGAGCGCTGTATTACGCAAGGCAAGATCATAAAAGAAAACGTACAAAGATAGCAGCAAAATGTGTTTCTATTGACTTTTTCTAAAATAGTTCGATCATGAAGAATATGAATCATGCTTGAGTCTTTGATGATTTAGGTAAAAAAGCACATTTTACAAATCAAGAACATATAAAATACGAGGAGCGTGCAATAAGTAATGCCCCTGACCCACTTCCCATAGAAGTAGAGCAATGAAACTTGGCACAGTTATTAGTCTATCTATACATAGGAACCATCCAGAGTTATGCATTTCTCCCATCGTTTGATGCAGCTGTAGAACACGCCAGGTTGGTCCTCCAACCACGGCGTGACTTCAGAAATCAAGACTGCATTATCTGAGAAACGTTTTCCTTTCAAAAACAACTTCATGGCTGGGAAGAGATGAAAGTCAAAGGGTGCAAGGTCAGGAGAGTATGGAGGATTGGGAAGGATTTCATAACCACACGCCCGTGCTTCTGATCTGGCGACATGCGAGTTGTGGACCGGAGCGTCGTCCTGCAGGAGAAGGGTACCTTTGCTGATCTTGCCCCGCCTTTTGATTTTGATAGCTTCCCTTAATTTCCTCAAAAGTGAAGCATAATAGGCTCCTGTAATTGTGGTACCCTTTGCCAGGAAATCTGTCATCACTACTCCGTCCTGGTCCAAGAAGACTTTGAGCATGACCTTGCTAGCGGAGGCTGCACCGTTGCCGTCTTTGGAGATGGTGAGTCCAAGTACACTGCATTGACTGGGCTTTGGTCTCTGGATCATAGTGATAGACACAGGTTTCATTCTGTGTAATCAGTCTTTTGAAAAAACTTTGTCTCATCTTCTTGGCACATCACCAATTGACCCTCGAGCACTCGACGCGTTCTCGCTTCTGGAATGATGTGAACAACCTGGAAATCCATCTGGCAGACACCTTATGCATATGTAAATCGTCATGAATGATAGTTTCCACAGAACCTGTACTAATCTTGACATTTTGGGCTATTTGGCGAATAGTAATGTGCCGATCTTCCAAAATGGCAGCCTCAACTGAACGGACAGATGCCTCATCAATGGTAGAAGGGGGGCGACCAGGTTTGGAAGCTGTTTCCACAGACTTCTGGCCATGTTTGAATTCACGATGCTAGCGTTTTACAAGGTCATATGATGGGGCATTATCATCATAAGTTTCTTTAATTTCATCAAAAGTCTCATGTGGTGTGCGTCCTTTCAAATACAAAAACCGGATCACTGCTCGACATTCAACA
This sequence comes from Euprymna scolopes, assembly GCF_053919585.1. NCBI lineage: Eukaryota > Metazoa > Mollusca > Cephalopoda > Sepiida > Sepiolidae > Euprymna > Euprymna scolopes. The sequence goes on from NC_136498.1 coordinate 101,176,126, forward strand.
GGCTCCATTTCACACCTGACTCAGTTCAAACATCTGTAAAACAGAAACCACAATTAGTTCAGAGCTGTAATTTGCCATATAAACCGTAGATATATAAATAATTGCATATGCAAAATTTCAGCTAGATCAGACAATTAGAAGTGGGCCAGGGTCATTATTATTGCACAGCCCTCGTATTTCCTTAAAAAGACCGCAACATGAAATCTATTTTGTCAAGTGTGGGGAATACTGCCTAGTTTAAAATGGAACGTTAAAGTCAACAAGGACGGCATGAGAATACTGTGCCCTACAATAAACCCTGAGCAAGATTCCAACATTCACAATGAAAAACTGTCCAGATGCATGGCGGAAGATTGGTAAGACTAATACCTGAACGTATGAAACTTGGTATATATTATATGCGCATGAATATTCAGTTTTTCAGCTGTAGCTATTCTGAGGAAAAGTTTCGAGCCGGAGAAGTGAGGGTAATTTATACAGAAATTTTCTGGAAACTCTGTTGTTACAATATGCATCTACACAGCACTTTTAAAAGACAGTGTAAACAGCATAGATTTGAGATTTGCTACAGGAATAATACACTGATTTCGCACTTGTCGCAAAACTGAAAAATACCAATAAGATATTAAATCAAAGTAATCACATTTATATCCACCTCATAAAAAGTTTAGTCTAAAGTACTATGCTGGTATTAGAATATATGCAAGCACATAGATGAAAACATTATTTTATTATCGGCAGTATCAATGTGTGAATTTAGTGATGCGTCACGCGGTCGGCGCGTAATGAATTTGAATAGAGGCAAGCATACTATTGCCAACATTCTTTAGTAAAATTACAATGAAAATATGGAACATCGAGTAATGCTGTATTTTTACCACAATTTCAGTTTTACATATTTGAATTAGAAAAAGAAGCATTAGCATATTCCTACCTGCAATTATTTTCATTCAAACTCACAAATTATTCCCATTTTAACTTATTTTTATAATTTAACTGTTATTAATTTCGCGTGACTTCAAACTTATTACGCTAAGTTTAAATTAGCTAACCAGCAGCTTGATTCCCACAAGTTTTGGCGAAGAACAAACAGACTTCTGAATAAAAACGTGTCATCTATCCCTATACTCATCAATAGACTTGGGGTAATTTCGTAAACCTCTGACAAACAAAACTATTTTCCAAGAACTTTGCAGCAATCCTACTCTTTGCAATCAGGGCCGCTTACCCACCATATTTCCTTCTGTGAATGAAAACACATTAATCGGCATACAAATATCTGTATTTGATGTTGCCAAGCTTATCAAAAACTTTGATTTCCGTAAAGCAGCTGGTCACGACGGTATTCTAGTCACAGTGCTCAAACTAGAACTAGCCCCCATACTTACAAAGTAGTTTCAACGTAGCCTTAAAAAGAAATGCTTTCCAACACAGTCTGCATCGTAATTAAAAATTCCTGAGATCGGTTATTTCCCTCTCAGCACAAACCAATCTCCCCTGCGTTGTGAGTAAGTTGCTGGAATCTATGATTAACAGAGAAGTGGTCACCCACCTCAACAAAAATAACCTGTTCAATGGCGTGCAATATAGTTTCCGTTCTGCGAGATTTACAGCTAATGTACTAACTGTTATATCCCACAGGATTAGTCAATCTCTCAACCAAGGCTTTGTAGAAACGAAGCCTTGGTCGAGATATTCATTAATCCTAGAACAATAGATCTTGACATATCAAAAGATTTTACTATTAAAATATGAGTATGAGATAAAAATCTACTTCACAAAACCGCCAGCAATGAAATAGATTGATATGTCCCCGCAATTATTAAATATTTCTTCTCTGATGGGTTTATCAGAGTATAGTTGTTGATGAGCAGAGATCAGAAACTCGTTGTATTAAAGACTGGAAACCATCAAGGTCCTATCTAATTTTATAGTTTTAGTCAATGATGTGATTTTGAAACAATTGATTTTAAACTGGATAAAAACTAATTATTTTTACTTTTGCATCATTAATCACTAATCACAATCTTTGCTGATGGGACGATCTCAATTTTAAATATATGTAAAAAGTTACACTATGTTTCTATATTACACACACACGCACACACACACACATAAGCGTGTGTTTGTGTGTGCCGTGCATTTTTGTTAATCAATAATCACAATCTTTGCTGATGGGACGATCTCAATTTTAAATATATTTAAAAAGTGATAATGTGCTGCTTATATTACACACACACACACACACACACACACACACACACACACACACACACACACATATATATATATATATATATATATATATATATATATATATAAATATAAATATATATATATGAATGTGTTTGTGTGTTCAGTGCATTTATATAAATAGGTGTAATAAGTTAGACCGTACGTTAATAGTAGATTGAAGATAGCATGAATGAAGAGATTCTCTGTGAATATTTAATGACATTCGTAAACGAACTAAATCTTAACTAGAAAAGAAAACTAGAAATCAAATTACAAAAATAACTTTAATATAAAATATCAAATAAATTTAACCATTAATATAAAATATAAAATAAATTTTAATTTTATTTTTTTGCTACCTGTAAATTTTTTACTTGTATTTTATTTTTAATATTTTAGATTTTTAATGAAAGTAAATTTCTTTTGTATCTATATAAAAGATTCGATCGTCTGTGTTATATTTTATTTAATGTATTTTGTAAGCTTCAGGCAAATCGTCTTGTAATATCATTTCCCAGTCTTAATGGTTTTCTAAGTCGTTCAATCGCAAGGTGCCCATTTTGTCTGACGAAATATCTTAATGTCTGCATTTAGTCACAATAGTAATGGAGTTATTCTTTAAGAATCAAATAACTTTTACTAATACTGACTGAAAATACCTCTGATTAATGAGGCTTTATAATAATGAGAAACAAGCGCAACATATAAAAAGCGTATGTATCAGAGCATAAAGTTCTCTATATCAATCGGAGCCAACGCCTAGGAATCTAATTTAATGATGTCTTTATATTTTCTGAAATTCATTTTAATCCCAAACACATGCTAATATGCTTACTCCTAGTTCTTTATCTTTTCTTATTTTTACTTATTGTCTTTATTTCTTATTTTACTATTATTTTTTCTCTTGTCTGTAATTGAAATTCGTCACCACCTACCCCAAACGAGGGAAAAATTAGTACCAAAATAGTTTTCCATATTCCAACTGATATACAGTTGACTGCTATGCTCTGATACTAATTCGATACCGTAAATACACTCCTTCTGAACCACTAAAGTTTTTTCAAAGCTAAATTACTGCAGCAAAACAACTGTTAAAAATTTATCACAAACGGAAATTTATTCGTTCTACGATAAAGGGTAGAATAACTTTATTTAGGTAGTTTACTTAATATCTACAATTCCTATATGCTCATATCTATTGATATATGACCGTCTTTCTAACTATACCTAATCACTTATACTGGATCTTCAATAGCTCATATCTTACTTTCAGTTTGGTGGTACTAAAAATTACTTTATTGTTAGTTACATCACTACTACGTCATTTTCTGAATAGATACATAATTTTCCGATAAACTCAAATATCCAGTGATCGTACATCTAATTTTTTTTATCTTAATTTCTTCTATCATTTGAAATTATACTCTATCATTTATCTTATTCTTAAGCTAATTATGAACAGCATTTTATAATACTCTATTAAAATACTTTTAAAACAAAGACAGGTGCAGAGTTAAAATATCAGGGTCTCGCTTGAGATGCTTTGTCACTGGCCTAAATTCCTTACTAGAACAACGAACCCCGATTCATTATGTACTAATGGTTTCTCTCAAACCTATACAAATGCTGCTGCTACCTTGCTATGTAAATCCTATTATATCCAATAGATATTTTACCTCTAAGAAGACTGCCTTTTTCTGTTTAAACATTATTCTTTTAAACTCAAATCCTCTCAGTGCTGATGGATCCATAGATCTTCACAGGTTTGCAAACCTAAACTACTTCTACTCATACTCCTTCTTTGCCTATTAGACAGGCGCAGTGGTCATATCACAGGGACTCGACAGAAACACCCAGTGTCAACCTTGTTTCCTGACTAGGGCAATGAACATTGTTTTCTCCACTACCGTAACATCCCATCCCTCTAAACTGGGAACTATGGGGGTGCTTGGAATATATGCAAGTGCAATTGGATGGGTTGAGGGTAGCGGATTTACAGTTCCTGGCTGCTGTTTCCGACTGATAGAACAGAGGCTCTAACTCTTTGGTAGCGCTTAGAGCGGCTGCTCCATCAACAGTTGCATAATATCGAGATTATAATAGTGCCATATCCCGCATTCAAAAGGGGCCCTGCACTCATCTCCGATGACTTTCCCGAGGCTACAATCCTGTAGATGAAGAATCAGCTGATGGTCGACTTGTGCTACATGCTATGTATTTCTACACAACTACTTGTTTAGCAACTCTCATCCTAACTGAAACTTTTAAATAAAATAAAATGACAGTTCAAGTAAAAATTACGATTAAACCAGGCTTAACCTCAAACAAAATCAACTTGTCTCCTCCTTTGAGGCTTTAATTTACGAATATTCGCGGGCTCAGAACAAATTTCGATGATGTTGAATAATTTCTCCTAGTAAGCACCACGGATAGCTTAGCACTAAGTGAAACTAACCTATAATCCTCTATTCCCTCATACCACTTTACCATGCTTGCTAATCTCCCACTTTGGCGTAAGGACTCAGACAGATATATGCACGGAGTTTATATTCGGAATACTCTGCCGTTTAGAAAAACAAAACTAGAATCAGATGACCATGCCTTTCTGCGCTCCAGACTATACACGCAACATAACATTAGCTACTTATACTTTTCTACCACTCTCTCTCGACCCAAGACTGTACCCGAATAAACAAAGTCTCTGACAGAATAGATACAGCACTTTCCCTCGATCCTAGCGCACCAGTGTATATATTTCGTGAATTCAATGTTCACCGCAGTAATTGACTTGGATTCTCTATATCTCATTCCCCTATCACAGGAGGTTACGTTTCCGACACGTTTCCCAGACCAGCAAGAACAACATGCCTAACTTCTAGATCTATTTCTGACCACAGTTCCCGATGATTGTGTAACGGATGCCTACAACCCACTCGGGAATGCTAATCACGCTGTGATAATGGTAGAAATCATCCTAAATTCTCGACCCATACCTGAAGAGTCACTGCTCAAAACAACGACGTATTATAAAAATGGCTGACTGGAAGCCATTAGGGATCTCATCAGAGATGCCCCATGATAAAATATATTTTCTCTTCCCGCTGAACTGCGAGCAAATGAAACCACTGAATGTTTCTAAACAGCAATTGAAGCACATGTTCCCACGCGGAAATTCTATAGCAAATCCCACTCTCCCCAATGGTTTACTTTTACTTGTGCAGGTGTGATTGCTTAAAGCAGCATGAGTACCGCAGATTTAACCGACATAAGTCCGGTTCAAACAGAGAGATGTTTATAAAGAAGCTAGAAGTCGGTGTAAGAGAGAAACAGCGACAGCTAAGATATAATATACTGAACCAGCAGAAAACGCACTGAAGCACAGACATTAGGAACCCGTGACCTTTGGAAAATTTACAACAGTGTAGTAAATAATGGGAAATCGATCATTCCTACATTGTAAAACAATCATCACGTTGTTTGCACGGCAACTGAGAATGCTAACATGCTTGCCAGTCGGTTTGCCTCAAACTCCATATTGAACCCAGCAAAAAACTCCCTCCCTAAATTTCCTTTGCGGACCTATGCCACACTAGATGATGTGAAAAATCACCCCTTCTCAGGTGCATGGTATCATAAAAAACCTAGACACTTCAAAAGCATGTGGACACGATGCCATTGCGGCTGTGCTGTTAAAAAAATGCTCCGCTGAGGTTGCTTCAGTTCTCTCCAAACTTTACAACAAATGCCTTGACGAATCTTGCTTTCCTGACTGCTTGAAAAGTGATTACGTGGTACCAGTTTTTAAGGATTCTGGTGAAAGAACTGACTCATTAAATTATCGCCCCACTAGCCTCCTCTCGCTTTTCGCCGAAATATTTGAGTCCATAATTAATCAAGTTGGATCTATCGCCTGACAGCTGATGGAAACTGACCGACCAAGCCATTAAGTTGTTCATCAAAGTCCGTTTTGCTTTTTCGATCTTGACATTCTACTAGTCAGTACTCGATGTCCTATGCCTTTTTGACGATAAATATCTGTTTATTTATCTTTTCATGACAGTTCCATAAGCAATCCTTAAGTATATCCATGTTTTAGTCAAGATTTCCTCTTTAGGGATGTGATCTTTCCAAATGACCCTCAGCAAGTTTCACAAAACAAATTTCTGCGGCATTAATGCATTTCTGCATTGGGAGCAGATAGTTCACAGCCATATAACATAAATAAGTCAGCAAATGTGATAATAATTAAAATATGCTGCTACCGCGAAAATGGGCGTGAATGAAGCTCCTATTTACATCTAAAAACATCTTGAAGTGTCAGAATGTCGAGTTTAATTTGGGTTTGACTATTTTGTTGGGGGTCGATAAAAAAGTGTTCTAGGATGGATGTTAAATACTGAGGGCTAATTAAATGTGTGATTACAATTTTATTAAAACCATAAATTATAAGGCTCAACAGCTTCTTGTGTTACCTTTTTGATATAAACCTTGATTGGCATAGGTAATCAATACTCCTCGTCATATTTCCGTAGCTCTAAAATGGTATCATTCCCGCAGATAATCATGATATCCAACTTGGATAAGGGATGCGAGGTGCTTACATAAACTAGATGGTTTGATCCCTGGCTTTTAATGGGAACTAATCCATCTGGATCGAAAATTCTACAAAATAATCTGTCTCCGATGAATATATCATATTACACCATCACTAAATTGTGTTGCTTGCTGCTTTGTAATGTAAAGTGATCTACTTTTTAAATAAACAAATAAATAAATAGAGCACTGTACAGTTTGCAGTCAATGGTATATAAAAACATTGCTTATATCATTTACCAACTAGATGGTTAATGACTCGATTACTGACGTGATATATGTGCTAGTCTAGTCGCACTGAAGAATTGCGATACGGCGATACTGTCTGTCGGTGTATGCCTATATATATATATATATATATATATATATGTGTGTGTGTGTGTGTGTGTGTGTGTGTGGGCATATACATATATCGAGAGTTATAAACAAAATAAAAAAAATACATAGATAGGTATAAACATTTTTACAATATTTGTCTCAACAGCTGCAAAAGTGTTTCAGTTTTAGAGCATTATAAGCTCTTTAGGGCAAACCTATTTTCTTTACAACTTCAATGATTTGATGAAATAATGTGTAATTATCAGTTTTCTTGTATTAAGAAGGACTCTGATGTTAATTATTAAGTTTTATATAAACATGTTATTTAATATACATCAGTATATATATATATATATATATATATATATATATATATATATATATAATACGTATATGGTGATTGTCACTTCTTGGCAGAATATTATCTTTCCCTTGCTTTATTGTTGATTTTACATTCATTTTCATGTACTTTTGAAATATTGTTATTTTATATATATATGTATATATATATGTATATATATATATACATATATACATGTGATCTAGATGCATCAATTTCTATCTATTGTGGGAACGAAGGTGGCACTTTAGGTCATCCTTGCTCTGACACAGTCTGTTGCAAAGGTCACACTTAAGCTGTGGTTGAGGGATGCCAACTGGTACTGCTCGACTGTGGACGTTCATATGACGCTTCAGGCCTCCAATCGATTTACAGACCACAGAGCAAACAGAACATCTGTGCCTCGCAGTGTTTTCCCCATCAAAGAATGATTGATCTCCATGTGATCGCTTGTGGCTAGCTAGGCTAGCACCGTATAAAATCATTTTACCACATAAATCACAGATGTGGTTCTGCACGAAAACTTCCAAGAGACCTGATAAATTTGACAGATTTTCTTACGGATATCACCCTTCATTTTTGCATGCTCATATTTTTTTCTCAAAGCTATCACAGCCATAATAGACCAACGAGCTTCACTCTTTACGATCATTGGAAGCACTTACCCAACTGAACACGTCAATTCCAAGAGCTATAAGATTATCTTTGTTGTAATCCCTAAAGCGTTTCCTTGGTTTATGTTGTGGACGCTTTCCTTGTGTAACTTCACCATAGAACAGGCGCTTTGGCAATCTCTCGTCGTCCATCCTTGTCAGATCTCTACCCCATCTCATCTGGTTGCATATAATCAATTTTCGATACAAGGTACGTCAGCTCGCATGAGAACATCCATATCAGGAATAAAAGAGCTCCACCTTATGCCCAGAATGTGTCTCAGGAACTTCTGGCGCATCCTCTCCATGACTTTTATGTGTCTACCATAAGATGTCCAGGCCTCAGAAGCGTAAGGTAAAATACAAGATTGAAAGATACTGATCTCTGTATGAAGAGTTATACCCCTGTCAGCCACCAAAAGCCTTAGTGGCACACTGTATCCTATACTTGACCTCAGCATCCAGGGTTCCGTCTCTGGCAAGAGTACTACCCAAATACACAAATGTGTCAACCACGGCAAGTCTCTGATTGTTTACAAAAATATTTGATTCCACATACAAACCTGAGTAATCGTAGAAATTGAGGTGGGCATCCCAACTTCCTCAGAATTATCCATAGGGCACTTCTGTTCACCTTAGTCAAATCAACAAAAACCTGATAAAGCAGAACACAGTGCTCAGTACATTTCTCCTGCAACTGCCGAGCAGAGAAGATCATGTCCGTGGTTCCTCTGCCCATACGAAAGCCACTTTGGCTTTCTGGAATGACGGATGGACAAATATATTTTAACAATCTATTGAGTAGAACACTGGAAAATACTTTGCCAACTGCTTCCAATAAACTTATCCCACGATAACTTCACCAGTCGGTCCTGGTCCCCTTTCCCTTGTACAGTGATATAAGAATTGCATCAACCCAATTCTGATGAACGGGAACATCCTTCCAGACATCAGTGATAAGATGAAGAATTTCATGAACAAGCTTATCACTCCCATGTAAGAGGACATCCACAGGAATATCATCAAGCCATTCAACCCTCCCAACGTTCACTTCCTTGTTTGCATCTCTAATTTCATTCTCAGATGGGAACTCCGACATTTCATGGATAAGCGTCTGTTGTGATAAAAATTTATTGATGACGTCCTCATCAACATTAGAGGGGTTGTCAAAGAGATCAGAATAATACTCAGTCCAACGAAAGAGAATCTTGTTAGGATCCTTTATAAGGGCAATTCCATTACTTGAGAGTAGAGGAGATGTAGATAGTGTTTGAGGACCAACAGCTTTTTTAAGCAAATTGTACATGCGTTTGAGGTCTTTACGAACAAAGGTCATCTGGATTGGTTGGCGATTTTAGCCCACCACTGATTCTTCATTTAGCGGAGTCGCTTTTGGAGAAGACCCTTGCTTGCTTTAAGTGACTGTTTGAGAGGCTCTCGACCTCCATGAGATGCAGCCAACATTTTATGATGCAACTCATTTTTAGCACTAAAGAGTTGAGTAATTTCAGAATCATTATCATCAAACCAATCCTGGTGTTTAGATTTGCGAAAGCCAAGATCATCTACACTTATTTCATAGAGTGTATTTTTAAAATGCGCCAATAACCCATCAAAATTAGTAGAATTAACTACGGATCGAAGCTTTTCACGTACACTTGGATCATCCAGCTTTGACACATCAACCCGCTTGCGAATCTTAACACCACCTGACCTACATTTCCTCCTTATACAGATTTTTTCTTCCCACGTACCAAAAAGTGATCCGTGCCGCATTCAGCTCCACGCATAACACGCACACTACATACGTCCTGCAGACATGCCTTCCTGGAAATAATGTAATCAATTAAGTGACCTTGTTTTGAACGAGGATGGGTCACAAGTAAACCTATGGACCTCCTTGTGGCTGAAGAAAGTGTTACAGATAGCAAGGTCAAACTGAGTGCATAGATGGAGACGATGTAGACCATTACTGTTGACTTTATCTACACCAAACCGGCCGAGTGAGTCCCAGGTGTGATGATCCTTGCCAACCCTTGCATTTAAATCACCCATGAGTAAACTCTTCTCAGATAAAGGAATAGAGGAAATGGTACGACTGAGATCTCGGTAAAACGCTGTGATGGTGTCTTCATCATGACCCATGGTAGGGGCATAGACAGATAAAATTGTCATATAATTTATCAGAGTATAGTTGTTGATGAGCAGAGATCAGAAACTCGTTGTATTAAAGACTGGAAACCATCAAGGTCCTATCTAATTTTATAGTTTTAGTCAATGATGTGATTTTGAAACAATTGATTTTAAACTGGATAAAAACTAATTATTTTTACTTTTGCATCATTAATCACTAATCACAATCTTTGCTGATGGGAGGATCTCAATTTTAAATATATGTAAAAAGTGACACTATGCTTTCTATATTACACACACACGCACACACACACACACACACATAAGCGTGTGTTTGTGTGTGCCGTGCATTTTTGTTAATCAATAATCACAATCTTTGCTGATGGGACGATCTCAATTTTAAATATATTTAAAAAGTTATAATGTGCTGCTTATATTACACACACACACACACACACACACACACACACACACATATATATATATATATATATATATATATATATATATATATATATATATATGAATGTGTTTGTGCGTTCAGTGCATTTATATAAATAGGTGTAATAAGTTAGACCGTACGTTAATAGTAGATTGAAGATAGCATGAATGAAGAGATTCTCTGTGAATATTTAATGACATTCGTAAACGAACTAAATCTTAACTATAAAAGAACACTAGAAATCAAATTACAAAAATAACTTTAATATAAAATATCAAATAAATTTAACCATTAATATAAAATATAAAATAAATTTTAATTTTATTTTTTATTTTTTTGTTACCTGTAAATTTTTACTTGTATTTTATTTTTAATATTTTAGATTTTTAATGAAAGTAAATGTCTTTTGTATCTATATAAAAGATTCGATCGTCTGTGTTATATTTTATTTAATGTATTTTGTAAGCTTCAGGCAAATCGTCTTGTAATATCATTTCCCAGTCTTAATGGTTTTCTAAGTCGTTCAATCGCAAGGTGCCCATTTTGTCTGACGAAATATCTTAATGTCTGCATTTAGTCACAATAGTAATGGAGTTATTCTTTAAGAATCAAATAACTGTTACTAATACTGACTGAAAATACCTCTGATTAATGAGGCTTTATAATAATGAGAAACAAGCGCAACATATAAAAAGCGTATGTATCAGAGCATAAAGTTCTCTATATCAATCGGAGCCAACGCCTAGGAATCTAATTTAATGATGTCTTTATATTTTCTGAAATTCATTTTAATCCCAAACACATGCTAATATGCTTACTCCTAGTTCTTTATCTTTTCTTATTTTTACTTATTGTCTTTATTTCTTATTTTACTATTATTTTTTCTCTTGTCTGTAATTGAAATTCGTCACCACCTACCCCAAACGAGGGGAAAATTAGTACCAAAATAGTTTTCCATATTCCAACTGATATACAGTTGACTGCAATGCTCTGATACTAATTCGATACCGTTAATACACTCCTTCTGAACCACTGAAGTTTTTTCAAAGCTAAATTACTGCAGCAAAACAACTGTTAAAAATTTATCACAAACGGAAATTTATTCGTTCTACGATAAAGGGTAGAATAACTTTATTTAGGTAGTTTACTTAATATCTACAATTCCTATATGCTCCTATCTATTGATATATGACCGTCTTTCTAACTATACCTAATAACTTATACTGGATCTTCAATAGCTCATATCTTACTTTCAGTTTGGTGGTACTAAAAATTACTTTATTGTTAGTTATATCACTACTACGTCATTTTCTGAATAGATACATAATTTTCCGATAAACTCAAATATCCAGTGATCGTACATCTAATTTTTTTTTATCTTAATTTCTTCTATCATTTGAAATTATACTGTATCATTTATCTTATTCTTAAGCTAATTATGAACATCATTTTATAATACTCTATTAAAATACTTTTAAAACAAAGACAGGTGCAGAGTTACAATATCAGGGTCTCGCTTGAGATGCTTTGTCACTGGCCTAAATTCCTTACTAGAACAACGAACCACGATTCATTATGTACTAATGGTTTCTCTCAAACCTATGCAAATGCTGCTGCTACCTTGCTATGTAAATCCTATTATATCCAATAGATATTTTACCTCTAAGAAGACTGCCTTTTTCTATTTAAGCATTATTCTTTTAAACTCAAATCCTCTCAGTTCTGATGGATCCATAGATCTTCCCAGGTTATCCGTCTAGGAGAATGAAGACTCTGACGCTAAACCTAGGTGAGGGCGGCTTTTTAAATCCTTGATGACAACCTTAATATAGGTGGTGGCTAAAAAAAATACCGGTTTGCAAACCTAAATTACTTATACTCATACTCCTTCTTTGTCTATTAGACAGGCGCAGTGGTCATATCACAGGGACTCGACAGAAACACCCAGTGTCAACCTTGTTTCATGACTAGGGCAATGAACGTTGTTTTCCCCGCTACCGCAACATCCCATCCCTCTAAACTGGGAACGATGGGGGTGCTTGGAATATATGCAAGTGCAATTGGATGGGTTGAGGGTAGCGGATTGACAGTTCCTGGCTGCTGTTTCCGACTGATAGAACAGAGGCTCTAACTCTTTGATAGCGCTTAGAGCGGCTGCTCCATCAACAGTTGCATAATATCGAGATTATAATAGTGCCATATCCCGCATTCAAAAGGGGCCCTGCACTCATCTCCGATGACTTTCCCGAGGCTACAATCCTGTAGATGAAGAATCAGCTGATGGTCTACTTGTGCTACATGCTATGTATTTCTACACAACTACTTATTCAGCAACTCTCATCCTAACTGAAACTTTTAAATAAAATAAAATGACAGTTCAAGTAAAAATTACGATTAAACCAGGCTTAACCTCAAACAAAATCAACTTGTCTCCTCCTTTGAGGCTTGAATTTACGAATATTCGCGGGCTCAGAACAAATTTCGATGATGTTGAATCATTTCTCCTAGTAAGCACCACGGATAGCTTAGCACTAAGTGAAACTAACCTATAATCCTCTATTCCCTCATACCACTTTACCATGCTTGCTAATCTCCCACTTTGGCGTAAGGACTCAGACAGATATATGCACGGAGTTTATATTCGGAATACTCTGCCGTTTAGAAAAACAAAACTAGAATCAGATGACCATGCCTTTCTGCGCTCCAGACTATACACGCAACATAACATTAGCTACTTATATTTTTCTACCACTCTCTCTCGACCCAAGACTGTACCCGAATAAACAAAGTCTCTGACAGAATAGATACAGCACTTTCCCTCGATCCTAGCGCACCAGTGCATATATTTGGTGAATTCAATGTTCACCGCAGTAATTGACTTGGATTCTCTATATCTCATTCCCCTATCACAGGCGGTTACGTTTCCGACACGTTTCCCAGACCAGCAAGAACAACATGCCTAACTTCTAGATCTATTTCTGACCACAGTTCCCGATGATTGTGTAACGGATGCCTACAACCCACTCGGGAATGCTAATCACGCTGTGATAATGGTAGAAATCATCCTAAATTCTCGACCCATACCTGAAGAGTCACTGCTCAAAACAACGACGTATTATAAAAATGGCTGACTGGAAGCCATTAGGGATCTCATCAGAGATGCCCCATGATAAAATATATTTTCTCTTCCCCCTGAAATGCGAGCAAATGAAACCACTAAATGTTTCTAAACAGCAATTGAAGCACATGTTCCCACGCGGAAATTCTATAGCAAATCCCACTCTCCCCAATGGTTTACTTTTACTTGTGCAGGTGTGATTGCTTAAAGCAGCATGAGTACCGCAGATTTAACCGACCTAAGTCCGGTTCAAACAGAGAGATGTTTATAAAGAAGCTAGAAGTCGGTGTAAGAGAGAAACAGCGACAGCTAAGATATAATATACTGAACCAGCAGAAAACGCACTGAAGCACAGACATTAGGAACCCGTGACCTTTGGAAAATTTACAACAGTGTAGTAAATAATGGGAAATCGATCATTCCTACATTGTAAAAAAATCATCACGTTGTTTGCACGGCAACTGAGAATGCTAACATGCTTGCCAGTCGGTTTGCCTCAAACTCCATATTGAACCCAGCAAAAAACTCCCTCCCTAAATTTCCTTTGCGGACCTATGCCACACTAGATGATGTGAAAAATCACCCCTTCTCAGGTGCATGGTATCATAAAAAACCTAGACACTTCAAAAGCATGTGGACACGATGTCATTCCGGCTGTGCTGTTAAAAAAAATGCTCCGCTGAGGTTGTTTCAGTTCTCTCCAAACTTTACAACAAATGCCTTGACGAATCTTGCTTTCCTGACTGCTTGAAAAGTGATTACGTGGTACCAGTTTTTAAGGATTCTGGTGAAAGAACTGACTCATTAAATTATCGCCCCACTGGCCTCCTCTCGCTTTTCACCGAAATATTTGAGTCCATAATTAATCAAGTTGGATCTATCGCCTGACAGCTGATGGAAACTGACCGACCAAGCCATTAAGTTGTTCATCAAAGTCCGTTTTGCTTTTTCGATCTTGACATTCTACTAGTCAGTACTCGATGTCCTATGCCTTTTTGACGATAAATATCTGTTTATTTATCTTTTCATGACAGTTCCATAAGCAATCCTTAAGTATATCCATGTTTTAGTCAAGATTTCCTCTTTAGGGATGTGATCTTTCCAAATGACCCTCAGCAAGTTTCACAAAACAAATTTCTGCGGCATTAATGCATTTCTGCATTGGGAGCAGATAGTTCACAGCCATATAACATAAATAAGTCAGCAAATGTGATAATAATTAAAATATGCTGCTACCGCGAAAATGGGCGTGAATGAAGCTCCTATTTACATCTAACAACATCTTGAAGTGTCAGAATGTCGAGTTTAATTGGGGTTTGACTATTTTGTTGGGGGTCGATAAAAAAGTGTTCTAGGATGGATGTTAAATACTGAGGGCTAATTAAATGTGTGATTACAATTTTATTAAAACCATAAATTATAAGGCTCAACAGCTTATTGTCTTACCTTTTTGATATAAACCTTGATTGGCATAGGTAATCAATACTCCTCGTCATATTTCCGTAGCTCTAAAATGGTATCATTCCCGCAGATAATCATGATATCCAACTTGGATAAGGGGTGCGAGGTGCTTACATAAACTAGATGGTTTGACCCCTGGCTTTTAATGGGAACTAATCCATCTGGATCGAAAATTCTACAAAATAATCTGTCTCCGATGAATATATCATATTACACCATCACTAAATTGTGTTGCTTGCTGCTTTGTAATGTAAAGTGATCTACTTTTTAAATAAACAAATAAATAAATAGAGCACTGTACAGTTTGCAGTCAATGGTATATAAAAACATTGCTTATATCATTTACCAACTAGATGGTTAATGACTCGATTACTGACGTGATATATGTGCTAGTCTAGTCGCACTGAAGAATTGCGATACGGCGATACTGTCTGTCGGTGTATGCCTATATATATATATATATATATATATATATATATATATATATATATATGTGTGTGTGTGTGTGTGTGTGTGCATATACATATATCGAGAGTTATAAACAAAATAAATAAATACATAGATAGGTATAAACATTTTTACAATATTTGTCTCAACAGCTGCAAAAGTGTTTCAGTTTTAGAGCATTTGAAGCTCTTTAAGGCAAACCTATTTTCTTTACAACTTCAATGATTTGATGAAATAATGTGTAATTATCAGTTTTCTTGTATTAAGAAGGACTCTGATGTTAATTATTAAGTTTTATATAAACATGTTATTTAATATACATCAGTATATATATATATATATATATATATATATATATATATATATATATATATATATAATACGTATATGGTGATTGTCACTTCTTGGCAGAATATTATCTTTCCCTTGCTTTATTGTTGATTTTACATTCATTTTCATGTACTTTTGAAATATTGTTATTTATATATATGTATATATATGTATATATATATATATATATATATATATATATATATATACATATATACATGTGATCTAGATGCATCAATTTCTATCTATTGTGGGAACGAAGGTGCCACTTTAGGTCATCCTTGCTCTGACACAGTCTGTTGCAAAGGTCACACTTAAGCTGTGGTTGAGGGATGCCAACTGGTACTGCTCGACTTTGGACGTTCATATGACGCTTCAGGCCTCCAATCGATTTACAGACCACAGAGCAAACAGAACATCTGTGCCTCGCAGTGTTTTCCCCATCAAAGAATGATTGATCTCCATGTGATCGCTTGTGGCTAGCTAGGCTAGCACCGTATAAAATCATTTTACCACATAAATCACAGATGTGGTTCTGCACGAAAACTTCCAAGAGACCTGATAAATTTGACAGATTTTCTTACGGATATCACCCTTCATTTTTGCATGCTCATATTTTTTTCTCAAAGCTATCACAGCAATAATAGACCAACGAGCTTCACTCTTTACGATCATTGGAAGCACTTACCCAACTGAACACGTCAATTCCAAGAGCTATAAGATTATCTTTGTTGTTATCCCTAAAGCGTTTCCTTGGTTTATGTTGTGGACGCTTTCCTTGTGTAACTTCACCATAGAACAGGCGCTTTGGCAATCTCTCGTCGTCCATCCTTGTCAGATCTCTACCCCACCTCATCTGGTTGCATATAATCAATTTTCGATACAAGGTACGTCAGCTCGCATGAGAACATCCATATCAGGAATAAAAGAGCTCCACCTTATGCCCAGAATGTGTCTCAGGAACTTCTGGCGCATTCTCTCCATGACTTTTATGTGTCTACCATAAGCCTCAGAAGCGTAAGACAAGCATGGTAAAATACAAGATTGAAAGACACTGATCTCTGTATGAAGAGTTATACCCCTGTCAGCCACCAAAAGCCTTAGTGGCACACTGTATCCTATACTTGACCTCAGCATCCAGGGTTCCGTCTCTGGCAAGAGTACTACCACAATACACAAATGTGTCAACCACGGCAAGTCTCTGATTGTTTACAAAAATATTTGGTTCCACATACAAACCACCGGGTGGTGGTGTGAACATTACCTTAGTCTTCTTAAGACTAATAGCATGCGCAAAAGATGCACAGGCCCCTGAAAACAGATCTATGATACCCTGCATATCCCTCTCACTATGGGCTACGAGATCGGCGTATTCCGCATAAAGCAATTCACGAAGCAGGTGCTGAAAGGTCCTTGTAGAAGCATGAAAACGACGAAGATCAAAGGACTTACCTTTGGTTCTGAAACGCAAACAAGCCCCCAGAAAACATTCCCTAAAGGCATAGGAAAGCACAGTTGCAAAATAAATAGAAAGAAAGTGTAGGTTCTGGGATATCACCCTGCTTCACACCATTGTCAACTGATATGGGGTATGATAGGCATCCATTGAAGTTAAGGCGAGCAATCATATTAGTGTGGAGCTCCCTGAGTATTCGTAGAAATTGAGGTGGGCATCCCAACTTCCTCAGAATTATCCATAGGGCACTTCTGTTCACCTTAGTCAAATCAACAAAAACCTGATAAAGCAGAACACAGTGCTCAGTACATTTCTCCTGCAACTGCCGAGCAGAGAAGATCATGTCCGTGGTTCCTCTGCCCAGACGAAAGCCACTTTGGCTTTCTGGAATGACGGATGGACAAATATATTTTAACAATCTATTGAGTAGAACACTGGAAAATACTTTGCCAACTGCTTCCAATAAACTTATCCCACGATAACTTCCACAGTCGGTCCTGGGCCCCTTTCCCTTGTACAGTGATATAAGAATTGCATCAACCCAATTCTGATGAACGGGAACACCCTTCCAGACATCAGTGATAAGATGAAGAACAAGCTTATCACTCCCATGTAAGAGGACATCCACAGGAATATCATCAAGCCATTCAACCCTCCCAACGTTCACTTCCTTGTTTGCATCTCTAATTTCATTCTCAGATGGGAACTCCGACATTTCATGGATAAGCTTCTGTTGTGATAAAATTTCATTGCTGACGTCCTCATCAAAATTAGAGGGGTTGTCAAAGAGATCAGAATAATACTCAGTCCAACGAAAGAGAATCTTGTTAGGATCCTTTATAAGGGCAATTCCATCACTTGAGAGTAGAGGATATGTAGATAGTGTTTGAGGACCAATAGCTTTTTTAAGCAAATTGTACATGCGTTTGAGGTCTTTACGAACAAAGGTCATCTGGATTGGTTGGCGATTTTAGCCCACCACTGATTCTTCATTTAGCGGAGTCGCTTTTGGAGAAGACCCTTGCTTGCTTTAAGTGACTGTTGGAGAGACTCTCGACCTCCATGAGATGCAGCCAACATTTTATGATGCAACTCATTTTTAGCACTAAAGAGTTGAGTAATTTCAGAATCATTATCATCAAACCAATCCTGGTGTTTAGATTTGCGAAAGCCAAGATCATCTACACTTATTTCATAGAGTGTATTTTTAGAATGCGCCAATAACCCATCAAAATTAGTAGAATTAACTACGGATCGAAGCTTTTAACGTACACTTGGATCATCCAGCTTTGACACATCAACCCGCTTGCGAATCTTAACACCACCTGACCTACATTTCCTCCTTATACAGATTTTTTCTTCCCACGTACCAAAAAGTGATCCGTGCCGCATTCAGCTCCACGCATAACACGCACACTACATACGTCCTGCAGATATGCCTTCCTGGAAATAATTTAATCAATCAAGTGGCCTTGTTTTGAACGAGGATGGGTCACAAGTAAACCTATGGACCTCCTTGTGGCTGAAGAAAGTGTTACAGATAGCAAGGTCAAACTGAGTGCAGAGATGGAGACGATGTAGACCATTACTGTTGACTTTACCTATACCAAACCGGCCGAGTGAGTCCCAGGTGTGATTTTCCTTGCCAACCCTTGCATTTAAATCACCCATGAGTAAACTCTTCTCAGATAAAGGAATAGAGGAAATGGTACGACTGAGATCTCGGTAAAACGCTGTGATGGTGTCTTCATCATGACCCATGGTAGGGGCATAGACAGATAAAATTGTCATATAATTTATCAGAGTATAGTTGTTGATGAGCAGAGATCAGAAACTCGTTGTATTAAAGACTGGAAACCATCAAGGTCCTATCTAATTTTATAGTTTTAGTCAATGATGTGATTTTGAAACAATTGATTTTAAACTGGATAAAAACTAATTATTTTTACCTTTGCATCATTAATCACTAATCACAATCTTTGCTGATGGGACGATCTCAATTTTAAATATATGTAAAAAGTGACACTATGCTTTCTATATTACACACACACGCACACACACACACACATAAGCGTGTATTTGTGTGTGCCGTGCATTTTTGTTAATCAATAATCACAATCTTTGCTGATGGGACCATTTCAATTTTAAATATATTTAAAAAGTGATAATGTGCTGCTTATATTACACACACACACACACACACACACACACACACACACACACATATATATATATATATATATATATATATGAATGTGTTTGTGCGTTCAGTGCATTTATATAAATAGGTGTAATAAGTTAGACCGTACGTTAATAGTAGATTGAAGACAGCATGAATGAAGAGATTCTCTGTGAATATTTAATGACATTCGTAAACGAACTAAATCTTAACTAGAAAAGAAAACTAGAAATCAAATTACAAAAATAACTTTAATATAAAATATCAAATACATTTAACCATTAATATAAAATATAAAATAAATTTTAATTTTATTTTTTATTTTTTTGCTACCTGTAAATTTTTACTTGTATTTTATTTTTAATATTTTAGATTTTTAATGAAAGTAAATTTCTTTTGTATCTATATAAAAGTTTCGATCGTCTGTGTTATATTTTATTTAATGTATTTTGTAAGCTTCAGGCAAATCGTCTTGTAATATCATTTCCCAGTCTTAATGGTTTTCTAAGTCGTTCAATCGCAAGGTGCCCATTTTGTCTGACGAAATATCTTAATGTCTGCATTTAGTCACAATAGTAATGGAGTTATTCTTTAAGAATCAAATAACTGTTACTAATACTGACTGAAAGTACCTCTGATTAATGAGGCTTTATAATAATGAGAAACAAGCGCAACATATAAAAAGCGTATGTATCAGAGCATAAAGTTCTCTATATCAATCGGAGCCAACGCCTAGGAATCTAATTTAATGATGTCTTTATATTTTCTGAAATTCATTTTAATCCCAAACACATGCTAATATGCTTACTCCTAGTTCTTTATCTTTTCTTATTTTTACTTATTGTCTTTATTTCTTATTTTACTATTATTTTTTCTCTAGTCTGTAATTGAAATTCGTCACCACCTACCCCAAACGAGGGAAAAATTAGTACCAAAATAGTTTTCCATATTCCAACTGATATACAGTTGACTGCAATGCTCTGATACTAATTCGATACCGTTAATACACTCCTTCTGAACCACTAAAGTTTTTTCAAAGCTAAATTACTGCAGCAAAACAACTGTTAAAAATTTATCACAAACGGAAATTTATTCGTTCTACGATAAAGGGTAGAATAACTTTATTTAGGTAGTTTACTTAATATCTACAATTCCTATATGCTCCTATCTATTGATATATGACCGTCTTTCTAACTATACCTAATCACTTATACTGGATCTTCAATAGCTCACATCTTACTTTCAGTTTGGTGGTACTAAAAATTACTTTATTGTTAGTTATATCACTACTACGTCATTTTCTGAATAGATACATAATTTTCCGATAAACTCAAATATCCAGTGATCGTACATCTAATTTTTTTAATCTTAATTTCTTCTATCATTTGAAATTATACTCTATCATTTATCTTATTCTTAAGCTAATTATGAACAGCATTTTATAATACTCTATTAAAATACTTATAAAACAAAGACAGGTGCAGAGTTAAAATATCAGGGTCTCGCTTGAGATGCTTTGTCACTGGCCTAAATTCCTTACTAGAACAACGAACCACGATTCATTATGTAATAATGGTTTCTCTCAAACCTATACAAATGCTGCTGCTACCTTGCTATGTAAATCCTATTATATCTAATAGATATTTTACCTCTAAGAAGACTGCCTTTTTCTATTTAAACATTATTCTTTTAAACTCAAATCCTCTCAGTGCTGATGGATCCATAGATCTTCACAGGTTTGCAAACCTAAACTACTTCTACTCATACTCCTTCTTTGCCTATTAGACAGGCGCAGTGGTCATATCACAGGGACTCGACAGAAACACCCAGTGTCAACCTTGTTTCCTGACTAGGGCAATGAACATTGTTTTCCCCACTACCGTAACATCCCATCCCTCTAAACTGGGAACTATGGAGGCGCTTGGAATATATGCAAGTGTAATTGGATGGGTTTAGGGTAGCGGATTGACAGTTCCTGGCTGCTGTTTCCGACTGATAGAACAGAGGCTCTAACTCTTTGATAGCGCTTAGAACGGCTGCTCCATCAACAGTTGTATAATATCGAGATTGTAGTAGTGCCATGTCCCGCATTCAAAAGGGGCCTGCACTTATCTCTGATGACTTTCCCGGGGCTACAATCCTGTAGATGAAGAATCAGCTGATGGTCTACTTGTGCTACATGCTATGTATTTCTACACAACTACTTGTTTAGCAACTCTCATCCTAACTGATACTTTTAAATAAAAGAAAATGACAGTTCAAGTAAAAATTACGATTAAACCAGGCTTAAACTCAAACAAAATCAACTTGTCTCGTCCTTTGAGGCTTGAATTTACGAATATTCGGGGGCTCAGAACTAATTTCGATGATGTTGAATCATTTCTCCTAGTAAGCACCAAAGATATCTTAGCACTAAGTGAAACTAACCTATACTCCTCTATTCCCTCTAACCACTTTACCAAGCATGGTAATCTCCCACTTTGGCGTAAGGACTCAGACAGATATATGCACGGAGTTTAGAATCAGATGATCAGGCCTTTCTGTGCTCCAGACTATACACGCAACATAACATTAGCTACTTATATTTTTTCTACCACTCTCTCTCGACCCAAGACTGTACCCGTATAAACAAATTCTCTGGCAGAATAGATACAGCACCTTCCCTCGATCCTAGCGCACCAGTGCATATATTTGGTGAATTCAATGTTCACCGCAGTAATTGACTTGGATTCTCTATATCTCATTCCCCTATCACAGGCAGTTACGTTTCCGACACGTTTCCCAGACCAGCAAGAATAACATGCCTAATTTCTAGATCTATTTCTGACCACAGTTCCCGATGATTGTGTAACAAATGCCTACAGCCCACTCTGGAATGCTAATCAGGCTGTGATAATGGTAGAAATCACCCTAAATTCTCGACCCATACCTGAAGAGTCACTGCTCAAAACAACGAGGTATTATAAAAATGGCTGATTGGAAGCCATTAGGAGTCTCATCAGAGATGACCTATGGTAAAATATCTGTTCTCTTCCCGCTGAAATGCGAGCAAATGAGACCACTGAATGTTTCTAAACAGCAATTGAAGCACATGTTCCCACACGGAAATTCTATAGTAAGTCCCACTCTCCCCAATGGTTTACTTTTACTTGTGCAGGTGTGATTGCTTAAAGCAGCATGAGTACCGCAGATTTAACCGACATAAGTCCGGTTCAAACAGACAGACGTTTATAAAGAAGCTAGAAGTCGGTGTAAGAGAGAAACAGCGACAGCTAAGAGATAATATACTGAACCACCAGAAAACGCACTGAAGCACAAAAATTAGGAACCCGTGACTTTTGAAAAATCTACAACAGTGTAGTTAATAATGGGAAATCAATCATTCCTACTTTGTAAAAAAAATCATCACGTTGTTTGCACGGAAACTGAGAATGCTAATATGCTTGCCAGTCGGTTTGCCTCAAACTCCATATTGAACCCAGCAAAAAACTCCCTCCCTAAATTTCTTTGCGGACCTATGCCACACTAGATGATGTGAAAAATCACTCCTTCTCAGGTGCATGGTATCATAAAAACCTAGACACTTTAAAAGCATGTGGAGACGATGTCATTCCGGCTGTGCTGTTAAAAAAATGCTCCGCTGAGGTTGCTTCAGTTCTCTCCAAACTTTACAACAAATGCCTTGACGAATCTTGCTTTCCTGACTGCTTGAAAACTGCTTATGTGGTACCAGTTTTTAAGAATTCTGGTGAAAGAACTGACCCAGTAAATTATCGCCCCACTAGTCTCCTCCCGCTTTTCGCCGAAATATTTGAGTCCATAATCAATAAATTTGAATCTATCGCCTTACAGCTGATGGAAACTTACCAACCAAGCCATTAAGTTGCTCATCAAAGTCCCCCTTGCTTTTTCGATCTTGACATTCTACTAGTTAGTACTCGATGTTCTATGCCTTTTTGACGACAGATATCTTTTTATTTATCTTTTCATGACAGTTCCATAAGCAATCCTTAAGTATATCCATTTTTTAGTCAAGATTTCCTCTTTAGGGATGTGATCTTTCCAAATGACCCTAAGCAAGTTTCACAAAACAAATTTCTGCGGCATTAATGCGTTTCTGCATTGGGAGCAGATAGTTCACAACCATATACCATGAATAAGTCAGCAAATATAATGTGATAATAATTAAAATATGCTGCTACCGCGAAAATGGGCGTGAATGAAGCTCCTATTTACATCTCAAAACATCTTCAAGTGTCAGAATGTCGAGTTTAATTGGGGTTTGACTATTTTGTTGGGGATCGATAAAAAATGTCCCAGGATGGATGTTATCAAATACTGAGGGCTAATTAAATTTGTGATTAAAATTTTATTAAAACCATAATTTATAAGGCTCAATAGCTTCTTGTGTTACCTTTTTGATATAAACCTTGATTGGCTAAAGAGTATTGGCATAGGTAATCAATACTCCTCGTCATATTTCCGTAGCTCTAAAATGGTATCATTCCCGCAGATAATCATGATATCCAACTTGGATAAGGGATGCGAGGTGCTTACATAAACTAGATGGTTTGATCCCTGGCTTTTAATGGGAACTAATCCATCTGGATCGAGAATTCTACAAAATAATCTGTCTCAGTTCAATATATCATATTACACCATCACTAAATTGTGTTGCCTGCTGCTTTGTAGTGTAAAGTGATCCACTTTTAAAATAAACAAATAAATAAATAGAGCACTGTACAGTTTGCAGTCAATGGTATATAAAAACATTGCTTGTATAATTTACTAGCCCCTGTCTAATGTCTCAGTTGTACAAGAAGCCATTTACCAAGTAGATGGTTAATGAGTCGATTACTGACGTGAAGTATGTGCTAGTCTAGTCGCACTGAAGAATTACAATACGGCGATACTGTCTGTCGGTGTATGCCTATATATATTTATATATATATTTATATATATATATATATATATATATATATATAAATATATATATGTGTGTATGTGTGTGTGTGCATATACATATATCGAGAGTTATAAAAAAAAAAATAAATACATAGATTTTTACATGATACATTTTTACAATATTTGTCTCAACGGTTGCAAAAGTGTTTCAGTTTAAGAGCATTTGAAGCTCTTTAGGGCAAACCTATTTTCTTTACAACTTCATTGATGTGATGAAATAATATGTAATTATCAGTTTTCTTGTATTAAGAAGGACTCTGATGTAAATTATTAAGTTTTATATAAACATATTATTTAATATACATCAGTATATATATATATATATATATATATGTATATATATGTATATATATATATATATATATATATATATATATATATATATATAATACGTATATGGTGATTGTCACTTCTTGGCAGAATATTATCTTTCCCTTGCTTTATTGTTGATTTTTCATTCATTTTCATGTACTTTTGAAATATTGTTATATATATATATATATATATATATATATATATATATTTATACACACATACATATATACATGTGGAGATGTGATCAAGATGCATCAATTTCTATCTATTGTGGGAACGAAGGTGGCCCTTCAGTTCATATTTTCTCTGACACAGTCTGTTGCAAAGGTCACACTTAAGCTGTGGTTTAGGGATGCCAACTGGTGCTGCTCGACTGTGGACGTTCATATGACGCTTCAGGCCTCCAATCGATTTACAGACCACAGAGCAAACAGCACATCTGTGCCTCGCAGTGTTTTCTCCATCAAAGAATGATTGATCTCCATGTGATCGCTTGTGGCTAGCTAGGCTAGCTCCGTATAAAATCATTTTACCACATAAATCACAGATGTGGTTCTGCACGAAAACTTCCAAGAGACCTGATAAATTTTACAGATTTTCATACGGATATCACCCTTCATTTTTGCATGCTCATATTTTTTTCGCAAAGCTATCACAGGCATGATAGACCAAGGAGCTTCACTTTTTACGATCATTGGAAGCACTTACCCAACTGAACACGTCAATTCCAAGAGCTATAAGATTATCTTTGTTGTTATCCCTAAAGCGTTTCCTTGGTTTATGTTGTGGACGCTTTCCTTGTGTAACTTCACCATAGAACAGGCGCTTTGGCAATCTCTCGTCGTCCATCCTTGTCAGATCTCTACCCCACCTCATCTGGTTGCATATAATCAATTTTCGATACAAGGTACGTCAGCTCGCATGAGAACATCCATATCAAGAAATAAAAGAGCCCCACCTTATGCCCAGAATGTGTCTCAGGAACTTCTGGCGCATTCTCTCCATGACTTTTATGTGTCTACCATAAGCCTCAGAAGCGTAAGACAAGCATGGTAAAATACAAGATTTAAAGACACTGATCTCTGTATGAAGAGTTATACCCCTGTCAGCCACCAAAAGCCTTAGTGGCACGCTGTATCCTATAATTGACCTCAGCATCCAGGGTTCCGTCTCTGGCAAGAGTACTACCCAAATACACAAATGTGTCAATCACGGCAAGTCTCTGATTGTTTACAAAAATATTTGGTTCCACATACAAACCACCGGGTGGAGGTGTAAACATGACCTTTGTCTTCTTAAGACTAATAGTAAGCGCAAAAGACACACAGGCCCCTGAAAACAGATCTATGATACCCTGCATATCCCTCTCACTATGGGCTACGAGATCGGCGTATTCCGCATAAAGCAATTCACGAATCAGGTGCTGGAAGGTGCTTGTAGAAGCATGAAAACGACGAATATCAAAGGACTTACCTTTGGTTCTGATACGCAAACAAACCCCCCAGAAAACATTCCCTAAAGGCATAGGAAAACATAGTTGCAAAATAAATACAAAGAAAGTGTAGGTGCTGGGATATCACTCTGCTTCACACCATTGTAAACTGAGATGGGTTCTGATAGGCATCCATTGAAGTTCAGTCGAGCAATCATATTAGTGTGGAGCTCCCTGAGTAATCGTAGAAATTGAGGTGGGCATCCCAACTTCCTCAGAATTATCCATAGGGAATTTATGTTCACCGTATCAAAAGCCTTAGTCAAATCAACAAAAACCTGATAAAGCAGAACACAGTGCTCAGTACATTTCTCCTGCAACTGCCGAGCAGAGAAGATCATGTCCGTGGTTCCTCTGCCCAGACGAAAGCCACTTTGGCTTTCTGAAATGACGGATGGACAAATATACTTTAACAATCTATTGAGTAGAACTCTGGAAAATACTTTGCCAACTGCTTCCAATAAACCTTTTCCCACGATAACTTCCACAGTCGGTCCTGGACCCCTTTCCCTTGTACAGTGATACAAGGATTGCATCAACCCAATTCTGATGAACGGGAACATCCCTCCAGACATCAGTTATAAGATGAAGAATTTCATGAACAAGCTTATCACTCCCATGTAAGAGGACATCCACAGGAATATCATCAAGCCATTCAGCCCTCCCAACGTTCACTTCCTTGTTTGCATCTCTAATTTCATTCTCAGATGGGAACTCTGACATTTCATGGATAAGCTTCTGTTGTGATAAAATTTCATTGATGACGTCCTCATCAACATTAGAGGGGTTGTCAAATAGATCAGAATAATACTCAGTCCAACGAAAGAGAATCTTGTTAGGATCCTTTATAACGGCAATTCCATCACTTGAGAGTAGAGGAGATGTAGATAGTGTTTGAGGACCAATAGCTTTTTTAAGCAAATGGTACATGCGTTTGAGGTCTTTATGATCAAAGGCCATCTGGATTGGTTGGCGAGTTTTGCCCACCACTGATTCTTCATTTAGCGGAGTCGCTTTTGGAGAAGACCCTTGCTTGCTTTAAGTGACTGTTGGAGGGACTCTCGACCTCCATGAGATGCAGACAACATTTTATGATGCAACTCATTTTTAGCACTTAAGAGTTGAGTAATTTCAGAATCATTATCATCAAACCAATCCTGGTGTTTAGATTTGCGAAAGCCAAGATCATCTACACTTATTTCATAGAGTGCATTTTTAAAATGCGCCAATGACCCATCAAAATCAGTAGAATTAACTACGGATCGAAGCTTTTAACGTACACTTGGATCATCCAGCTTGGACACATAAACCCGCCTGGGAATCTTAACACCACCCGACCTACATTTCCTCCTTATACAGATTTTTACTTCCCACGTAGCAAAAAGTGGTATGTGCCGCATTCAGCTCCACGCATAACACGCACACTACAGACGTCCTGCAGATCTTCCTTCCTGGAAATAATTTAATCAATCAAGTGGCCTTGTTTTGAACGAGGATGGGTCACAAGTAAACCTATGGACCTCCTTGTGGCTGAAGAAAGTGTTACAGATAGCAAGGTCAAACTGAGTGCATAGATGGAGAAGATGTAGACCATTACTGTTGACTTTACCTACACCAAACCGGCCGAGTGAGTCCCAGGTGTGATGATCCTTGCCAACCCTTGCATTTAAATCACCCATGAGTAAACTCTTCTCAGATAAAGGAATAGAGGAAATGGTACGACTGAGATCTCGGCAAAACGCTGTGATGGTAGGGGCATACACAGATAAAATTGTCATATACCCACTCTATGCAAGAGGGAAGCGCATCATCATAATTCTGTCACTCACACAGATTGGCTGTTCAATCCGCTTCACCAAAATCAGAACGCACTGCAAAGCCAATTTCACCTTCTTGTCGTAGCCCCGATGGTTTTTCCTTAAAAAAAAGGTGTATCCCGAGCCTACTTCCACCAATTGATCCCCACCATTCACTCCTGTTTCAGACAATGCCGCAATGTCTATTCTGTACTTAGCGAGCTCTCTTGCAACAATAGCTGTCCTACGCTCAGGTCTTTCACTATCCAGAAATCTAACAAAGTCCTCACATTCCACGTAGCAACAGTTAGGTTATTCCTTTCCTGATAAAATTTTCATTTTCCTTGTTTATTATTTTATTGAACTTTATCTTGTTTCTCCTGCATATATAGAGCAGCCGCCGACCTCAGGAAGACGACCAGCTAATAAAAGGGTAGACAATTTATAGATCACCTTTTCCAGGCCCTTCCCAACTTCATGGGTGAGCAGTGTATCCCTAAAAACGGCTGCTCAGCCGCCAGATCATCCACCGAAGTTGCTTCCACCCTGTAAGCGATTTAGTCGACGATGTTAGATAAATCACTGGCCGCGTATGTGCAGATTTGCAGCTATGCACTTCCAGCCCGCTAAGCCTTTACACGTCGCCACTCACCTATCGCCATATGACTTTTTCCCCCTTTGAAAGATATCTGCACATAACGATCGCGACACAACATGCTTGTGCTACACATATTGTACCCTTTCGCACCCTACCACTGGTTGCACAGTGACAAACTGAAGTAGTGAGATGACTGAGCAGTGGCATAGTGTGCATGCTTTATTATCACGGAGTTTTAACCTCTCCGAGAGCTGGACATATACACGCACATGCACATAAGCAAACAAACATGCCTATATATATATATATATATATATATATATATATATATATATATATATATGTATTTACCAGTGGTGAAAAAAACGGAATAGAGTGCTCAATGTGTAGCCAGAGCAGTATATAAGAAATTTATTACTGTGAGTCCAGAATGAGTTTACATATTGTTTTAACTAGAGGAAGAAGTTGAAACAATATGTAAACTCATTCTGGACTCACAGTAATAAATTTCTTATATATAT